>NC_068406.1:25732263-25744763 GCF_023724105.1 Carassius gibelio | reverse complement strand
GCTTTTATTTTCAGATCAGACCTGGACTCATCCGCACAGCCTCAAATCCACACTAAAAGCTTTGAGAAATGCAGAGAAACACGTCAAGGTCAGAAGCCCTGGACCGGTTTAAAAAGATCCCGGTAATGACTTCCATATGGATTCAAATGAATATGGAGCAGTAATAGAAATGGGATTTCCCTGCTGTGAGAGAGAGAGGGTGTTCAGATGAATCGGAGGAAGCTCGTATGTGACTGATGTGATTCCAGCACGTTCTGCAGAAACACAATCTCTCTCCGAGGGTCTGATGAGGATCAGCTGTCTCTCATTTGATGAGTCTGTATTATTCATGAGATAATTAGCAGGTTTGGTTGTTTTAAGGAGTCAGTAGGGTCATTCTTCAATTGGCAAACATGAGGCAGAAACTGTAAAAATTCTTATTTGTAAAGGGGTCATTTGATGCATGTGACGAGTGATTAGAAATGAACGACACCTGTGACACTCATCAGTCTCGAGAACCACGGAGGAGATCGGAAGGATACAAAAGAGGAGCGACGACAGTGAAGGACGAGAGAGGACCACGCCTGGATTTTAGTTTTGTTTGGTTTTTGTTTGTACGCAACAGTCGTCCACGGACTGCCATCATGATAGTTCTTAAATGATGGGATATTGGACATTAGAGACTATAAAAATTTAGATACAAATATGTAAAATCTGTAAGTTATCAGTGTAATTTTGCAGTTTAGAAAGGTTTAAACTTTTTGAACACTCCATGCAGCCTCAGATCAAGCATCACATGTAATGACCTTTACACACAGGAAGTAGTTCAAATCAACTTCCCTGTTTTCTTAAAGCAGCGACGTCCATTGTTGTAACGTCACAAACACAACTGATTTTTGTCTCAAATAGAGATCATAATTCTCCTAAGATTCTTAACTAATCAAAATAATGTGTGACAAAATATTATTGCTGCGGTCTATTTATAAGTGTTTAATTAATTTGAATGAATTCTTAAACATTTTAATATATTAAACACACACAGACTGTGATCAAACACACACTCCATGCTCTCTTTGCTCTGGCACAGCTGCAGAATCATACAGGAAAGCACATATCGATCAATCCTAATGGAGGAGGTAAGATCTCAGATTAAAGGCTGTCGCAGGCCTTTCTAAATCCTTCCTAAACACGGTTTATTTAGTGCTAAATGTGACCAGAGGTTCAGACCCATTTCCCTCATCATACCTCACGTCTATATAAAGCATCTGGATCCAATTCAGAAGCTCCGTCAAACACGTGTGTCATCTTGAGCTCAGACCGTAATGATTTTCTTCTTTTTATCAGAACTAATCTGCCTCGTGGTGTTTCCTTTCAGATAATCAACTGACGTTTTCATCTTGGTTTTAAATGGCATGTTCATTAACTGATTTCTGGCGCCCGAAGGGGAAACACACATTAGATGGTCTGACGTTTGTTCCTATCAATTATAGCTCGTAAATGAAACAACAATGATTGTGCATCGACCACCTGTCTGTCTGTCTCTACCTCCGTCCATCTGTCCATCTTTTCATCTGTTCATCAGGTAGAAATGCAGGCGCTCTCGCTCCCATTTTTAGAGTAAATTCACATAAAACATTGCAGGAGAGAGATTAACAGTAGACACGGTTCAAGTGCAACGAATGGTAATAAACAAGAGAAGATCAAATGGAGTCGATCGTATTCCTGGCTGGATGAATAATCCCTGTCCAGGACCAATATCAGGAGTGCCGTCTCGCTGTCAGGGATGCTTTATCTTCCTGTCACTTACGCAGATATATTTTAAAGAGGATTGCCATATTTTCTTCTTCCCTTCTCTCTCTTTATAGTCTGGACTTCTGTTTCGGCTCTAAACGCTCTTCTGTGCTCAACCAGGAGGCTGAAATCTCTATTTTTTTTTAGGGTAAAAACTGAGCTGGAAAAAGCAGCATAAGGTTTAAAGAATAATCTGCTCTGAGTCACGTGAGCTTGCATTTGTAGAACTTAAAAGCATTCTCAGACTTAATAACGTATTTAAGAATAAAAGTACATGCCCACATAATCAATGTCTGATGGCACACTGCTTGGATTATACATTATAAGTTTTTTTTTTTGTTTTTTTTTTTATCCCTGTTCCTATAATGCACCAATCTATCCATCTACATAGTCCTATAACAACAGCTGATTTAGATCTTCAGGAGTGCTTCAGATAAAGAGAAGTCATACTCTAAATGAATATAAACCCAAGACCTAAAGCACACCGCCCCCTACTGAAGTAAATTCTGAAAGTGTATCATTAAAACATTCAAATGTTTCTCTTTTGCATCTGAAATGCTTCTGAGACTGCTGAAAAATCCCAGACTAGCTCACAGTGCTGGTCAAGCTGCTGGACCGTTGAAGAGCAAGGGTCAAGTCACGCTGGTTAGAAACATCAGGAGGAGACAAATGAGGTTTTGTGTTGCTCTGCATTCCGTAACCATGACTACACACACCAGCAGCACCTGATAAACAAACACACACACACACACACACACCTCATTCTTTCCCAGTCAGTGCTTCAACACACACCAGCAGCAGATCTACTCCGAATCAAGCCGCTCCATCACTCGTGACGTGACGCTCCAGAGGATTCCTGTGTGGCAGCCTTCACCTCCCTCGCCTCCTCATCCTCCTCATCCTCCTCATCCTCCCCATCCTCCTCATCCTCCCCATCCTCCATCCCCTCCATCTTCCTCATCCTCCTCATCCTCATCCTCCTCCTCCGCCTCCTCCTCTACATTCTCCATCCTCCCAATCCTCCATCCTCCCTCTCCTCCTCATCCTCCCTCTCCTCCTCATCCTCCCCATCCTCCTCATCCTCCCCATCCTCCATCCCCCATCCTCCATCCCCTCCATCTTCCTCATCCTCCCCATCCTCCATCCTCCATCCTCCATCCTCCATCCCCTCCATCTTCCTCATCCTCCTCATCCTCATCCTCCTCCTCCGCCTCCTCCTCTACATTCTCCATCCTCCCAATCCTCCATCCTCCCCCTCCTCCTCCTCCTCCTCTCCGTTCTCATCCTCCCTCTCCTCCTCCCCCCCTCCTCATCCTCCCCATCCTCTTCTCCTGCTTGTTTTTAAAGCAAAAACTCAGAAACGGGGCCACGGATCTCCAGGGGTGACGGTGCTTATATAATGTTATAAAAAATTCACACATCACATGTCCTTATTACAGCCTCAAAAACACATGAGAAATATCAGAGAGAGGGAGATGAGAGGGAAGGAAGAGTCACTTCAGTCTGTGCAAAACAACAAGAAAATGAAGAGCCTGCAAATCTCAGCTCTGCATTTTCATTTCCGTCCTGAACGTCACAAGTCAAAGTCCTTTAGTACTTCTGCAGGAGATTCTTCCATTCCCTCATGACAAGAACCAGAACAATCAAAAACATAATACAATTAGAGCCATAATATGAATGGAGGCTTCAAAATGACTTGCAATGGAAGAATTATTCCTGATGAAGAGGGGAGGAGAAAGCCCCATGAAAACCCTGTGAGAACCCACCATGAAAGCTCAACAAGAACACTTTGAGCCCATGGGAACTCAGGGAGAACTTCCAGCAATAACTATCTCATGAGATCTCGTGAAAATCACATGAGTCAAAGTCACCTTTATTTATATAGCGCTTTAAACAAAATACATTGTGTCAAAGCAACTGAACAACATTCATTAGGAAAACAGTGTGTCAATAATGAAAATGATAGTTAAAGGCAGTTCATCATTGAATTCAGTGATGTCATCTCTGTTCAGTTTAAATAGTGTCTGTGCATTTATTTGCAATCAAGTCAAGTCATGAGATAAGAACTCTGTTAGAGCCAAATAAGAAACTCATGAGAACACACTGACCACTCCATGAGAACCCTGTGAGGACTACTGATGGGTTCTTTTCACAAACCGGTTCTTTCAGACAGTTCGTTTCAATAAACCAGTTAAAAAAAAAAAGTTAATTGGTTCTTTTACACCCAAACGTAATGATGTCAGACTGATATCAAGACTGTAGTCCCGGGCCGAGATGAAAACACACATTCAAATACATAAAGTCAGTAATCACAAATTAAAAAATCATAATCATGATCTGAAAAGTTTACATTAGGTTTTGGAACTAAGCACCCAAGATACAGGCAGTGATGTGCATACAAGGATTTAAGTAAAATAAATTATTTGTCATCAGTGCAGAAACCATAATCTATTATGAATTTACTTGTTATAAAATAAAATGTATGTTTTGCCCCCATTCATACTGTAGCATTAGCATAGAATCAGTTGTCCAAAAAAGCAGTTTGGTTCAGACGTGCTGTGTCAGTCACAGAAGACAATCATGGACTGTTCACGCTGTATCATCAGCTCCTGGAATTAAACACAGAAGGGTCCGAAAGAAACGGAAACTTGTGAGCTCTGAGGACCTCATAAGAACTCCATGAGACCCCTAACGAGAGCGAGCCGCTAGCAGACGCTGGACTGAGTGACGGGGATCTGCTCGTGTCTCCTGGTGTCTCTGCTGGGCCGGTGCCAGTGCACACAGGAGCTCTGTATTAATGAAATGTGCTCAAAGCAGCTGCTCTCACGGGCTGCAGGACCGTACATCAATTATTCATCACAGACGCTTGTCTCTCAGTGCTCTTCACTCAGAGAGAGAGACGTCCGGCCAAGAGCACGATGGGTCAGTCGCTGCGGTGAGAGAACAAATAACAGAGTCCTGGGTTGGTTTGGTTCAGTTCTACTGCCTTCACCAAGATCTGAGCACCAGAGAGAGAAGAGGGACGGAGAGAGCAGTGAATGATGGGAAACATCCACAGCGGCTTCACGACGACTATAACAGACTCGTCCACCTCCACAATGATGGAGAAACCAGCAGAATCTGATCCTCTGAACACAGACAAACTCACAAACACAGCTCTAATACTAGCACAATTAATGAGGAATACAAAGAAATTAATTAAGATGAAAAACAGGTCTCCGGGTGAAAAGCTTCATTATTATTGTGGCTTGTAAATCTTCTATAATCCTGTAAATACAAAAAGTGTGTGTGTGTGTGTGTGTGTGTGTGGTGGCAAAAATGTTGTATAAGTTCTGTAAGTTCTGAGCAGTAAATCATCATATTATTCTGATTTCTGTGTGACACTGAAGACTGGAGGAATGATGCTGAAAGTAAAGCTGCACATCACAGAAATAAATTACACTTTAACACAGATTCACACAGAACAGCTGTTTTAATCTAGAATATTAAAAAATATATGTATCTTTGATATATATCTTGTACATACATGCATCTAAATCTCGTTGTTTCTCTTTTGCTCTTTGAGTAATTTATATTCCATTAATATTGATTTCTAACAACCCTTCACCCATCCCTTTGGTTTGACCTGTGACCCCACACAAGATAAAACCTTCGTTCAGCTCCAGGATCCTGATTGGTCGATGCCATCGAGCAGTTGAAAGGCAAACCTTTCTTTTCAGCTTGTGTGCTTGAATTAAGGTTTGTGGTCATTAAATGTGCGTTTCATCACTTGAACGTGTTTTAAGGCATCAGCCGTGAAATCCGTTCTAAAACCAGCTCACAAAATGTAGCTTCAAATGAAAAGGTTTTCATGCAGCGAGACGGAGACGCTGTCTTCTGTCTTCCTCTCCTCTGATTCAGACAGCACCGAGGGACCGAAGCTCCATCCAGCTCCACCGAACACAGGATCACACACTGACACACTGCATAAATAAAACACCAAGAAACCACAACAAGGCAAGCGCCATGAGAAGGGAGGAATGAATAAATAAAACTAGCGAAGAGGAAAAAGGCAAGATGCTGTGTTACTGTCAGACAAGACCTTTGAGCTGAAAGATTTCTGCACGGCGAGGCTGAGACACTGAAAGAGTTAATGTGTTCAGAAGTTCGTTCGGCTCAGAGCTCCGGCGGAGAAGTGTAAATCTCTCAGATCCTGTTCAATAACCAGTGACAAGCTCATAATCAAATAAAGCAATGAGACACAGACTAGCACAGTCAGTGAATGAAGCGTTATGTAACGTCATGCGTTTCTTCCTACATTCTCATGTTTGTCTCCTCACTGTGTGAACTCTTTAGCAGCGTCCACATTAACCTTCACAAACACAGAGAGTCTTTGTCCGAGAGGATCCGGTGCATCCGTGAGAGCCAGAGGACGGCCGGGAAGACTTTCACATCCGGCTCAGACTTTACATCAGCCTGGCCTACATCTCAGCCACGAGAGAAAGACAGAAGAGAAAGAAGCTGGGATCGAAGGGAAGAAGAGACAGACTCGGTGTCCTCCTCAAACACTCTGATGTTCTGAATCTTCACATTAGACTGAAGACTCACGGCCGACAGTGACAGATCTGTTCATCAAAATCTACATCAGAGAAGAAAAACTCAAACTCTTCATGTTCCACGAGTTAAGACGCACAATGCTCGTTTCTCAATCGTCGACCCTCACATCTGATCTCATAGCGTGAGCCTGTAGCAAACCAATTTACTCCCAATCACACGCAGACCAAAAAAGAGCCAGAGAAGCACATTTCCCTGCAAAACACCACCACGAGAATATTTAATATTCTGCCTTTCATACGGCAAAATGCTGGAAAACATTTGCCTGGTCTTCTGTATTTTAACTACACTTAATATGAGACAACACAGCAAACTGAATAATAAAGTCATTTATATTCCATTCAGAGGGAGGAGAAGTGCTGAATAGATGCGAGGGACATGAGGGAAAGTGACCTTCTTCACGAAACTGCTGTTCTGCAGTCATTCGGCTGCTCTAACGATTCTCTGGTGACCGTTCTGTTCAGAAACGACTAACGTGGACAGCGGATGCGAGCCCTCATGTTGAGAAATGTCTGTCAGGAGACACAGAGATCATCATGAGTTCACGAGTAACTTTCAGAACACAAGAAAAGCTGTAAAATGCTGAAACTGTCACAGCGTTACATCCTCTAACAGAGCAAAAGGTATTTGTACGTTGCATTGAGTTGCATATATTTGATCAGTTCATTTGAACCCATGACCTTCATGTCTTTAGCGCCGTCTTCTTCTGCTCAAGCAAATTAATCCTACTATTTTAACATAGTATAAATAGAATCTATAGATATTTGCACTTAGTGTGAATAGCCGCTGCCTTTTTTGATAACTGCCAGACTAATGCCGGCGATGCAATATTGTCAGATTTTGCTATTAAAATAAACAAAACCTATAAATAAATAAAATAAACTGAAATTATTTCAGATATTTTGGAAATTAGATAAGATAAAGTTATCGCTAACCCTAAACGACAACTTCCTGCTTTATTAGCTTTCTAAAGCGTTCAATTTCGTGAAAAAAACAAAACGCTTGCATTAGCTGGATCTGGCAACACGAGTCTGCGTCTGTGCTCTCGCTCACAACACTCTGAAGACTCGTTCAGTTCAGAAGCGTTTCATACCACAGACGCTACACATTCTGAATTATACATGCACACATTCATATGAGGAGTCTAGCAGCAAATTAATCAATCAGAACACATTTTATTTTCGAACATGAAAAATGTACAGAGGTCCGGACCTCGTCCATGTATGTAATACATTTGATCAAACTAAATATTTCTTGCTGAACCTACTTTTTGTAATCTCTGTTTGATGCTTTGCACAACAATCTTTTCAGAGTAATTTCTCCAGATTTGATGTGCGATTAAATAGATGAATTAATCGCCACATCATGTAATTCATTTGATTAAAAACTTTTATCGCTTACCAGCTCTAGAAATTACAGTTACTCATGAAAATGTTAACCATTACAAAGGGTTCAAAATATGAAACAGCAATGTTTCAGGAGTTTATGCACAGTTAGTTTACTTCCTGTTTGGGTTTGTGTAAATGCTTTATTTTTTAAGATTAACTGTTTTTTTCCCCAAACCATTGTAAGATGCCAGCGTTTTACTGTCATAGCTACGCAAAGATTTGATTTCTAAAACTGTTTTTTTTGCTTGTAACTTGTAACTCTGTAGCCGTTACATTTCCAAAGTATCCTCCCCAGCACTGCCCCCAGGGCTCTACAGTCCACTCATACTCTAATGAGAGTGATCTGTGTTTGTCTATGGATCACCATCTTCCTTTCTTCACATCAGACGGGACGTCATGAGTCGGTCTGTGTAACACACACACCTCGGCCGTGTCACCCTGCGCTGAACCGAAACACACTCACTGAATAGTGCTATTGTGCTCTGATCTATACACTGTGAAGAGTGTGTGGGTGATGATCTGTGTTCAGCCGTGAGTCATTACGCTTCAGTCACCCCACACACACTGTTACACAGGAGAAAACCCTCCAGATCAAGCAGAACCATTGACACACCCGTGAGAAAGATGAGGAACATGCATGTTTATTTCTGCAGAATAGCATCACGGATGAATTAAGAACCAGAGCAGGAACTGGAATTAAGACAGCAAAGCCATGTGGGTTTCATGTGACTTGAACACGCGTGTTCCTGATGAGAGACAGGCGTGTGTAATCAATCCCAGAGTAATGACCAGCAGATGGTTTGGGGGACGGCGGCAGATTTGACTTATTACGAGGGTCCTTGATGTGTTTAACTGAACAGGCTGTTCACGGATCCCACGAGAGCCTCAGACAGACTCGTGCCAGCCGCTTCACAGAAACAAACAATATTTCCCCATCAACCAAGAAAAAAGACAAAATGGTCTGTAGAAGGCAAATCCAAAATCTGGCATCCCACATTTTAGCTTCTTTTATGTAGGTTGGCTGTAATAACTGCAGCAGCAGGTGGTTTTGCAGCAGCCATTAGAAGTGTTTAGACACTTTGGACACGTAATGCATTCAGATGATGCTGCTTAGTTCGCCAGCATATGTTGGTTGGGTTGTTTTGAAGCATGGCTGCTGATCTGAGCTGGTCCTGATCAGGAGCTAGTAGCTTAAGACCAGCTTAAGACCAGCTTAAACCAGCAGCAATGCTTCAACACATAACTAACCAACATGTGCTGGATATTTCAACAAGGTCTTAGATCTTGATATCAGTTTTCCTCACAGGAATCACATTCACTGTCAACGAGATCCACAAAGAAAATTGATGACCAGAAATGTCCAGATAAATTGGTTTTATATTCCTAATTTAATTTTTTTATTTGTATCTTAATTTCCAAACACTTTTTAAAGGTTGTTGTGCATTGAATTTATGTTGAAAATCTGGATTTTTTCCCCCTACGCTAGAAGCTATAAATGAACCAAACACATTACTAGGTGAAGCATGAAGGACAGCTGTACTGAAGCTCATCTCAGATCCTTGGGTTTAGTTCATGAAGCTCCAGTTTGGCTGAGAAATACACACCAAATACTGAGAAATTCTCATAGCAGCATTTTCACTAGTGGTCTCAGATGTTAGCACCGCACTTACATTATAACAACTTCCTGGAGAAACTGAAGGTCATGTATTTAAACTGTGTTATGATCCGATAAACACGCTGGAATGAGATGCAATCACAAACGGGAGACGTTTAACATTCCAGTCAGGAGAGTCTTTGGCAAAGCTATTATTGTGAGAAGGTGGAGAACTCAAGACAAGAATGCAATCCCAGAATGCCCTGCTCCTCCTCCTGCACACAGACCAGAATACACCTGTGCATCTCTGCTTCTCGAGAGCAAATTACACCGCAAAGAAAAGGTCAGGCGGTCTGATGAACTTCTCACATCAGATGAGATCAGATCAGTCATTGATCACTCTGATGTCCAAGCGTCGCCCTGTAATACACCCATCTGAACCCCCCCGAGCGTCACAATCCTCCCTGTGAATGTGCAAAAGGAGAAAACCATCACAACCATCATCTCACGCAGAGAAGTAAACCTAACCTCTCTCAAACGCTTCTGCTCCTTTTAAAGACACATTAAATTAGGAATCTGAAACACTCCTGCTAAAGCAAGGTCTAAAAAATAAATATTAAATTTTGCTTCTAATTGCCATTTATGGCCCCCGAGCGTAGCGCTATTATATGAATCTAATAGTTATTGTATTTCTGGCCTTCACTACACACAGAAGATCTGACACAGCATAAGCATCACATGTACAGATGAGCGCAGAAGTGAAGGATCATGGGTAATTCAGCGAGGTCTGTGGGATGCCAGCCGAGGAGCGCTTGGGTTTGATTTATTCAGCGCCAGCGGCTGGCAGCAGATCACAGACGACATGGCCTCATCAGAAAATCTGTCTAAAGCATTTACCTGCATGAAAATCATCCCATTAACTCATTAATAACATCAGTCAGATCTCATCTGATGGGGAAAATCCTGGACAATGATTTGTGCTGCAAAGAAAAACATGAAATAAACCTCGCTCTGGTCAGTCTCCTTCCTCTCTGTGGTTTAGAAACTTTGAGACAGAATATTGAAAAGCAGAGGAACTGAAGCTCCAGATCACACAGAGACGAGAGTCAAACACCACAGAAACTGAGTGCTACAAGATCTCTACAATCTCGTATTCAGACCTGCCATGTCCGAGAAACAATGCTGCTTGTCAAGTCAATTCACCTTTATTTATACAGCGCTTTAAACAAAAAAAAGATTGTGTTAAAGCAACTGAACAACATTTATTAGGAAAACAGTGTTGATAATGCAAAATGACAGTTAAAAGCATTTCATCATTGTGTGCAGCTTCTTCTGATTCTGAGGTGCTTCAAACAAACACCAGATCTGTGACAGACTCTCACTGAAAAAAGATAGGGATATAGAAATATAATCCACACAGAGAATCAGAGAATTCAAAAATATTTTTGCATCAGTGAATCATCTTTCTTCTTAATTAAATAAGCTTCAGTAATTTTCAGTATTTACAATACTTCATGCTTCAATACTTTGGCAATATTATCGACTTGATTTGACAGACAATCTGACTTTGCTGCAGTCTGGAATTGAACTACTGGTTTCGTCTGGTCAGAGGGTTAGGTTTAATTTTGTAAAGCTGCTTTGACACAATTTGTATTGTATGAAGTGCTATGGAAATAAAGATGACTTAACTTGTCACTTTTTTCAACAGGATCACTGAATGAAAACACACTTTTAACAGCAGTTCTTTTTTTTAAAGTAAAACAATACTGACATCAACACTGGTATTAGCAGTGTCCTAACTAGTCACCAGTTTAACCAGCTCCAGTTCATCAGTCCTGTCCAGTGAATCTGCTGTAGGCTTCCCTCCTCTTCGGTTTCAGTCTTGTTTTCCTGTGACTGTCGGCTGACATTTCAGACTCGCAGCAAACATGCCGCGTCAGGCTGCAGAATTTCCCCAGAGTGATTCTTTTCATCTGCCTTTTCTGACCTTCTGATGGCATCTCAAAGCTTTTTTCTGGCATAAACACGAGTAATAGCGCCGCGCAATCTCTCCAATCGCTCGCCAATCAGATGCTACTGCCATGCAATTTCTCTGCACGGAGCCCAAATGCCTGGAGGACCACAACGTTTGTAGGCTTTCCCAGCGGCCGTGTTTCTAACAGCCCCCGGAGCGCCAGACGTGAGAATCAGGGGCCGAAGATCCCCTCGCAACCTGACAGGCTGGAAAAGACAGAGAGATACAGAGAGAGAGAGAGAGAGAGAGAGAGAGAGATGAGCATAACAGCTGTGGAGACGAGCTGCTCTTTCTCTCTTAGGAAGCCCACAATCACAATGATGGATGAGAGAAAGAGGAGAGCTATTCATCCATCCATGTGTCAGGCCACTCAATGAGGGACCTAACACACACACACGTGTGTTTTTGTGTAGTGTGTTCATCCCATAGGTGTAATGGTTTTTATTCTGTACAAACTGTATATTCTATGGCCCTTCACCAACCCTACACCTAACCCTAACCCTCACAGGAAACTTTCTGCATTTTTACTTTCTCAAAAAAACTCATTCTGTATGATTTATAAGTGTTTTGAAAAATGGGGACATGGGTTATGTCCTCATAAGTCACCCTCTCCTTGTAATACCTGTGTCATACCCATGACATTATACACACACACACACACACACACACACACACTCACACTCTCACACTCTGTCACACACACACACACACACACACACACACACACACACACACACACACACACACACACACTCTGTCACACACACACACACTCACACTCTGTCAAACACACACACACACACACTCACATGCTCACACTCTCACACTCTGTCTCACACACACACACACACACATGCTCACACTCTCTCACACACACACACACACACACACACACTATCTCACACTCTGTCTCACACACACACACTCACACTCTCTCACACACACTCACATGCTCACACTCTGTCACACACACTCACACACACACACACTCTCACACTCTGTCACACACACACACTCTCACACTCTCTCACACACACTCACACTCTCTCAGACACACACTCAAACACACACTCCCACACTCTGTCACACACACACTCACAACCACACTCTGTCACACACACACACACACACTCACACTCTG
>NC_068406.1:25702263-25729763 GCF_023724105.1 Carassius gibelio | reverse complement strand
CACAGCGCTAATATTAATGCAATCCAAACGAATGACTCTGTTTAAAACGCATGCTCGCATATACACCTCAAAAACACGATCACTGCAAGAAACACGACGAGTCTGAAGAAGAGAACAAATAAATAAATAGAAGCAATTAAAGAGAAAATGTATTCAAGTCAGTGAATAAAAGCAGCTGCAGCGCGAGCTCAGATCTCTGCAGGGTTAAACCAATGTGTCTTATCTGACCCAAACAGACCCGCTGCTCCCTGACAAGGGCCCTCAGAGTCTGGACACCTCCCAGCACAGAAGAGCCACCGGCCGCAGATCCACAACAACTAAACAAAGCTAAACATTTACCTAGAAGACACTTATACATTCACAAACACACTCACAGATCTAACCTGAGATGAAACTTGATAATGCTAAAGAGAAAACCAGAATGTGAGACTAGAGTTTATCAGATGGTGTTAAACTACTGTGTAATTATTGAAGAGAGTTTAAAATCACCTACAACAGCATCTCTCTCTCCATCTCTCTCTCTCTCCGTCTCTCTCTCTCTCTCAGTTACAGTCAAATTCTACATCCCGTCAATTACCTCAGTTCATATTCAGGAATTCAGCTTAATTCGACAGCGGAAGTCACGTTTTGCTTTCAATGAAAGCTCCTGTATTCTGGAATTACATGAACCGATGAATCAGAGCAGGAGCTTGCACGAAGAAAATAACCATCCATTTGGATTTTATGTTGATAATAATAAAAAAACAGAACAAGTACAGCAGAGGAATTTGGCTGAAGAAGCGCGGCAGAGAAACAGCAGAAAGTTGACTGCTGACACACTATCATTAAACCTCAGTGCAGATCTCCACTCACACTTTTGTCAGCACCTCTATGAATTATTGAAACAGCCGACAGACACTTGGACATCTGATGTTTCCAGATGTAACCCTCGCTGACACACAACCAAGAGTCAAGATGCTGGAAAATACTGGATCCTAACATCAGGTCACACAGGTGCATCTAATCAGACGACTGAAGAATCGGTTTCCACCTCAGACACACTGATGAATGAAAGTGACATATACATGCACCTGCAAATACTAATATGATCATATGGGAGGACCTGAAAAGCATATGCATGTCTCTTTGGTCAGATTTAAAATGTCTCAGATCTTTAACCAGCTGCTGTTTAGTACAGCTGTGGAGAATCACATCAACTACCAACCTCCAAACCCTAACATCCAAACACTGATGATCAGAAACTATTAACTATATATTTAGTATATTTCATTTTCTGAAACCTAACATACCTAAAACACTTTCTGTCTAACAGACATAATATCCTGAAGTCATTCAGTTATACTTTCACACGCAAGATGCCTTTTAAAGAGCACTTGATCTGACACACGAAAAGATCTGATAAAAGTCTGTATTACAGTCATCATAAATTCTCATCACTTTAAAGACATTTTGTAAATGTCTATTTAACATCTGTCAGGAAATGCCTTGGACTCATTGCAAATGTTTTCCAGATGTGATGTATGAGCACTAGCACTAAAACAGCATGATCGATCATCACTGCGTCATTACCACACATGTGCTTAAACGGTCCATATCTGAGTATTGTAACTGGATGTGATGCTGTTTAGCACGTTAGCTTTAGCGTCTTTCATGTGTGAAGAGAGAGAGCTGCTAGCGTTTGCATCGACTGTGTTGGGACGAGCTGAGCAGGGGACAGAATCTGGGTCACTCATGGTCTACACAGAAGCACTCGAGCGTTTGGGCTCCATGTCTCTCACTATCTCATCTTTAACAGAGCTTCTGGAGGCTGTTCTCCTTCCCTGCAGGACCGGCGCGTCCCTCGCGAGGAACTTTAACAGCGCTTTCATGTGTGGATGCACCGCAAACATGATTTTCTTCCCTACTATCTTTGTCTTGTTTTCTAGTATAAATATCTACATATTCTGGAATTAAGATGCATTTCCTTGACATGAAAAAAAAAATCTGCAACAGGGGTATGAAAAATAATATATTATTTAGCCTTTGAATTAAGAAGATTTTTCCCACCCCACTGGCAGATTTATTTATTTGTTTTGTTTTAAGCAAAAACTTACAAAATTTGGAAGACATATTTTATTATTTTTACTTGTCAAGCAAACATATATTAATTCCAGAATATGTAGATATTTATTAGTGCTGTCAAATGATTAATCATGATAAATCGCATCCTTGTTGTTTTATATAATACATGATTGTGTACTGTGTATATTTTTGTGTGTGTACGGAGCAGGTTTCTGGCATCTTAATATCACAATAATCACTGTTGGGAACATTACTTTAAAAAAGTAATTAGTTATAGTTACTCACTACTTGTTCCAAAAAGTAACTGAATTAGTAACTGAATTACTCTATAATAAAAGTAACTTGTTACCAGGGGAAGTAACTATTTACGTTACTGTATTTAAAAAAAAAAAAAACAAAAAAAAAAGGTGCTTAAGTTTTTTTTTTTTTCAGTTTTCACAAGTCAGTTAAAATGAGTAGAACAGACAGGTGTTCGTACATAACTACTAAAGCCACTAGCTTTGTAGATGCGTGTGTATCACATTACATGCACGTTCTTGCCTTTGACCACAAGGAATTTGAAGTAGTGCTTATATCTCCACCTTGAAAATGCCAACTTTTCATCGGATTGCTCCTGACTCGCCATCTCTGCTGCTGCTGCGAATCTTTGTGTAGCTGTTGCGTGCGTGGGTGCGCGTGTGTTCGCGCATGTGTGTGTGTTTGGCGCCACTGGTGTAAAAACACTGGCTCTGAATGGCTGCCATGAAACACATGACACTGTCATGTCACATATGTCACTTCACTTCACTTCACTTCACATGACTTTGCCTTAGCCAATCATAATCGCTTATCTCTTCATTAAGCTACCTCCTCACTCGCTGTGTGAGACAAGGTGCGATCGGATTAAGTAATTTATTAAATCAATACATAGTAATGCACCGCATTTAACGTCCAGTAATGTTAACGGCGTTATAACGACGCGAAAAGTAATTAGTTAGATTACCCCGTTACTGAAAAAATAACGTCATTACCTAACGCAGTTCTTTTAAATGCCGTTATTCCAAACACTGGCAATATTACACATTACAGCAACCAAAGACTCATTATATTCGGCAAATTCATCTAAACAACCATCGACAGAGCAATAGAAAAAGTATTGGCACCCCCTTCTAATGAAAAGGTTTGACTACTTTAATAATTTCCATGAGTACGAATCGTTTAAGCATATAATGATGTTATAGGGAATTGTGTGCTTCTAATTTTATAGCACCAGTTTGGACAGGAACCTTTTCTATTCTAACACGACGATGCCTCTGTGTATAAGGCAAGGTTCAGAAAGGAATCATTGACTGAGTCAGTGTGGAAGAACTTGACTGGTCTGCTGTGACTTTAAATGCAGACCTTGAGCCAAAATCTCTTCACCAAACACCAGTGACTTGTACATATGGATACAGTCCTTTTAGACACATCCAAAACTGTTGCAACAGAAATTATTTAATATGTGTAAATTATGAATTATGTTTTCATCTTTGTTGTCACAGTCTTGAAAGTGCCTTTGTCTGTTCTAAAGAAGGGAGTGTCCTCATACTTTTGTCCATAAAGTGTATTTAAATACATCACTAACAACTAGTGTTCTCTTCCTTCCATTTCAGTAAATACAGTTGTCCCAACCTGAATTCTTTTAATTCAGTCGTAGAATTAAATTGTCACTCCTGTGAATGACTGAACTGTGTGTGTACAGAACAGGAATCAGCTCATGTATATGTGTGTGTTCATGTTTGTGGCTACAGAGATTTATATGACTACAGCATATTTCATTTTTCTGTATGAATTCCACACAAAAGTAATTTGACACACAACAAAGTATAGCACATTCACAAGAAGATGACAAGATCATAATAACTAATGTATGAGTTGCCACAGAGATTTGTATTCACTATTTTTTACATCTGCTTTCACACAGAATCTTCACTTGTCTCTGTTTCTGAAAGCTGTCACTCAAGCAGCAGAAGCACACACCAAATCTGCAAAACATAAACTCATCATTAGTGGTCGACCGATATCGTTTCTTTAACAATCAATGCCGATATATTGGAAAGCAGAAGGGCCGATAGCCGATATAAAGCTGACATGTGTGTGTGTGTGTGTGTGTGTGTGTGTGTATATATTATATATATATATATATATATATATATATTAGATGTCAAGTGATGTATTGGTCTTGCAGATTAATCGGCACCGTTAGTTGAATGCGGGAACAATCGGTTATTGGCAAAAATCCATGCCGATATTTTCCTGGGTTGCTTCCATTGCTGGAGCGTCTGAGAAGGGTCTGTCTTCATTATAGAGTGTGAGAGCGGCCTCTAGTGGCTAAAATCACTGATGCTACATGCTGAACAGAGAGAAACTTTAGACCCGGATTTAAATACAGCCGACAGAAAATCCTGCTGCGCCTCAGATTACCATTCACATAGTTTTCCACTAAATGATATTATATTCACCCCGAATCATTGTTAATGTACATAATGAATTGTATATTGAGCATTGTGGTAAATGGACTGCATTTATATAGCGCTTTCAACAGACCACATGGCCATCCAAAGCGCTTTACAATTCACTTTACATTCACTCATTCACACACCGACCGCGGTGTCTGCCATTCAAGGCACATCCAGCTCGTCGGGAGCAGCTGGGGTTAGGTGTCTTGCTCAAGGACACCTCCACACTTGGTCAGGTGGAGCCGGGGATTGAACCAGCAACCTTCCGGTTTGTAGACAACCTACATGAACCACTGAGCCACTGCCGCCCCTCAGTTATCATTGAAACATTTGTCTTTCTGTGGATCTAATAAAGTCTTTATAGACTTAATATAAGTTTCATCTATAGAGCTATAATATAGATCGCTCTTTCCTTTTATTTATTTTTTTTATCCGGAACTCCAAACTTATATATGCCTCATTGTTCATGTTTGAAGTAAACTTGTGTCCATTTGGTGAATAAATAGACAGTTTTAGACTGCTGTGCGTCCGGAGTGTGTGTGATACCGGTGAGTTCTCCTAGACTCAGCGCTGCTCTTTTATTTTGATTAGACAATCATTAAGTGTTCAAGGATAGAAGCAGTTAAAGTGTGAGACTATACATTGGGTATAATTGTAGGGCCTTATGATTTCCGTGATGCAGAAAACGTGGAATCCAAACGGAATTCACAGTTTAACGTGGAATGCCGCGGAATTGGTCAAATTTTGAATGAATTAATCAAAAGTAGGTCATTACACTTCAATCAAGTCACGATATGGACTAGTATCTGTTACTATTAAGCTGCAAAAGTCAATTTAAATATGAATCCTGCATTTTCTGCCTGACTGTTAATGAATGGCACAGATGCAAGGTTTCAGTTACACCGAAGAGCAAATAAAAACACAGTCCAGTGCTGTACAACTGTTCCTAACTCACGTTTTTGGACAAACAATGTTAGACTCATTCTCATTGGTGTCACATTAAAATTGGAGTCCATATTCAATACTGTCCACAGGTTTTATGAAGGTAAACTTAAGATTTTAAGACCATTTTCGTTTAAGCATATCATTTTTGATTGGGAGTCCAACCCTCTAACCATTAGGCCACGACTTTTCTCTAGTGTGAATATCTTGAATTGGCAACACTTTAAAGTTTTAACATATAACTGGTAATACACCTACATTATTTTTTGAATTCATTACACAAAATAGGGTTAAATAATTCTGCTGTTTGCTCTGTTTAAGACCCACAGAAACCCTCCCGAGTTAAATCTGCTCCAGAGACACGGCTCGTCCGCTCAGCGCTGTCGTCTTCTCAGAGACGTTATCAGAGTCCAGCTCTTCTTATCGACCCACGGTCAGGACTTAGCAGAACTCACAGCGGCGCTATCAGCTGCTCCAGCGCCGGAGTTCACGTCTGTCTCAGGAGAGACACATTACACACACACACACACACACAGAGAGACACACATACACACACATACACATGCACATACACACACACACAAACACACATCGTATGATTGTATGCTGATAAATTTGGTGGAAGAAAACACTTGTCATTTGGATATCACGCCCCTAAAAACACCTGGTTTCGAAGCTCCGCCCCTAGTCTCAGCCTCAGACGTCACGCTCATGGACCGATGGTGAAATCCATATGGGACTCAAAAGTGGAAACACTTCAGGAGTGTAGAAGTCGTCATTGGATTGGTTGAATTATACAGGATTTTCGGTACAAGGCATTATTGTGGCAACATTTCCAAGCCTCAAACCTGACGCTGAACACAACAAACTGTGATTGGTTGTTTGACATGTTCGTCACATGGCCTCATGGGCGGGGCTTGGCCAATGAAAGCTGCCATAGAGACTAACTTGGCCCTAGAGTTTACGACACAGAGAAACGAAACCCGGCAAAAAACAAAGTACAAAAGTAAAAAGTAATCTCTTGAAAGAGAAACTGATTTTACTCAAAAAACACTCATTAACCTTGTTATTGCAAACATTAATCTAGATGTAATTTATATGTATATTAAAATACTGGTAAATATAAACCATCAAGCCTAGTTCCCCTCACTCTACAACAAATATTCAGAACAGAACAAGAATGGAAAATAAAGTTTTTATAAAAGTATATATTAACTATACACTTTTTATATAGTTTAATATATACATTGGGCTCATGAGCCTGTCTCATTCCCCAGGAATCAGAATGTTTCCATTCTTGCCATATTTGTAACATTTGGTTGCTAAACTATAATTAATCGTGTAACTTAAACATGGCTTTATACTTCAGTCATGTTCTAATGTTGTTTGAGTGCTGCACGCTCATTTTTACAGCAGTCCTTTTAAAATAAACATTTATGATCAGTTGACTGCATTTTAGTGAAAAAAATTATAATAAGATGTGAGATTTGTGAGATGAGGCCAGATGTGAGATTTGATCATAGCCAGTGCTCACGTGTATGTTGATAAATACAAAGTTTTGTGTTGAAATGACCGTATGCACGTTTTTCTTCGTTTGGTAAACGAGGCGCTGTGTTTCTATCATATGAAGAAGTCAGGTTTTTACTCACAGACTTCACTGTCACACTTCATAAAGTCATATCGTATAGGTGAGTATGATATGAATAATAATATAATAATAATATGATTTTCAATAATTAAGAACAAAACAACATTAATAGCACTGAAAAATAAATAAGTGTTTTTCTCTAGTCTACTAGGACAATTATTGAAAATAAAGATACATTTACTGTACATTGGAAGAAAAATGACTCCTGATTTTAAGTCTAAAAAAAATAAACTATCAAATAAACCTAAAATAGTTTTCGGTTAAGATAATTAGATAATTTTAGGGTGAACAGTCTTTTGAATGTGGAGCTGAAGCGCTGCAGAAAGCTGAGAGGAAGTGAAGAAGAGATGAAACACCTGCAGCATCTGAGCGTCTGGAGGATGTTTGAGACAAACACACGCAGAAACAAGCTGTAATCCTCCTCTCCTCGCTCACATCAAAGCAAACTCTCCCAAACGCTTTAGCGCACGCTAATCTACTCCGCCGAGCGCAGATGGGTCTGGAGCACATTATAATCTCAGGACGGAGCAGTTAAAGCACTAATCTAATCTAGCGTCACACAAACACACAGCACTGCACTTCACCAGAGACTACACAGACATCACAGCAGTGAAAGAAGTGCTAAAGAAGGCGATTTGATGCTAAACGTTGCTAAATGACGTTATGATGTCACTCCAGAATTTGCAAAACACAACACACAGCTCTCTGTGTAACACACACATATAAGAGGAGTTCATTTTATGGCAAAGGTGTTTGCAAATGTTTGCTTTTAAGATGGGTTCTTGAATTTGTGTGTAAAGTTATGAAAACAGAGGCAAAGTTTTGAAAATGTGTGTCAGCTGTTGAAAGAAAAAACTTTAATGTCTGTTTTTCGTAACCATATCATGAAAATGGGGATTCATTGTTTAAGGATTGTCCACTGATGAACTCCTATTGCTCATATCTTCATGAACTCACAGCAGATGATGTGAACTCCTACATGACGAGGTCCTCACAAACACTGATCGTCAGCTTCATCTCAGCATGATTAATACACACATCAGCACACGATCACTGAAGAAATGACTTCATCTACTGCAAAACCACTCTGAATAACAGAAACGTTCAGATCTTTAATATTCATCCACAGGAGAAATTTGAGAATGTCCTGAATCTTGATTCAGGTGATCACATTTGAATTCAGGAAACAAACAGGATGCAGAATTACATTTCCTGTTTGAAACAGGTAGAATTCAAATGAAATTAAATTCAGAGAAATTCATTGATCTGCAAAAAAAAGCAAAACAAACTTTGAATAATGTCCTGTGTGAAAGTGTACAAACAGTTTAAAAGTCTTTTGGAAGGTTTTATAGTCTACTGAAGACAGATGTACAGTTCAGGGACACACCGCAGCTTTACAGGAGACACAATCACAATCACAGCCAAAAATATCACAAAACCTCACGCAGGGGATGATTTCAAATCAGTTAAAAGGCCAGCAAAAGTGATCTGTCATGAGATGAAGGAGAGGCGAGGAGGAGGAGGCTCAGAAAAACACATCTGAACCTGATATGCAGAATTTATTGATCTGCAGGTCCTGAGCGAATGAAACAGCAGAGAATCATGGGAAACAGAGGAGTATGATATAGATTCTGCACACAGGACAGAGATAAATACACAGGATAAATCTGACAGAGATCCGGAGAGTCAGGATAAATCACAGCGGTTCTGACGCGACTGCATTCTGAGACGCAATTAAACACCAAACGAGCTCCTCAAGCAATGAGGCGAGGAGACGCCACAGCTGACCTAAAAACCTCTCTCCCAAAACGGGAAACGACAGGTTATTTTCTTTCATTAGAAACAGGCGTGACTAAATCGGCTGCTGAATGGAGCTTTCCCAGCATGCAGCGGGGCGGATCAGAGACAGACGCGAGTGAAGCAGGAGAAAAGCCCAGCGCCGAGCTTTTCTTCTGAACGGAAAGGAGACGGCTGACTGTTGGAAAGGCGTCCAGGCGTCTAAAGAAGACGTTCATTAAGAGAACAAGTGCACAGTGTTCCAGAACACCAGACAGACGCCGTGTTTCAAACCTTCATTTGTGTGCGTCATTAAAGAGTTCTGAAACGAGCCACACACTGAGAGTCTGACGGGAACCGGCGACACACACACACACACTTACACTCTCACACACACACACACACACTCATTCACACACTCACACAAACTCAGACACTCACATACACACACACACTCATTCACACACTCACACTCACTCACACAAACTCAGACACTCACATACACACACACACACACACACACACACTCACAAACACAATCACACACACTCACACACACATGGTCACACACACACACACTCACTCATTCACACACACACACACACACACATGTTTGTTTTTGTGTAAAGTGTGTTCATCCCATAGGTGTAATGGTTTTTATTCTGTAGAAACTGTATATTCTATCGCCCTTCACCAACCCTACCCCTAACCCTAACCCTCACAGGAAACTTTGTGCATTTTTACTTTCTCAAAAAAACTCATTCTGTATGATTTATAAGTGTTTTGAAAAATGGGGACATGGGTTATGTCCTCATAAGTCACCCTCTCCTTGTAATACCTGTGTCATACCCATGACATTATACACACACACACACACACACACACACACACAGAGACACACACACATATGCATGTGTAATGTAATGTGACGTGTAACTTTTGTAACAGCAACTTTTCTAAGCTGTTTAAGAAACACTGAATCATTCTGTAATGAATCATTACTAACAAATCTTTCTACTGCGACTCTGTTTGAATCTACGTTGGAGCGAAACCAGTTGATATTAACAATACTGTGTAAATTTAATCTTGACAAACTATATATCATAATAAAGATCTAAGGCTCAAGCATCGACGACAGATCGTTGTTTTTCAATGGAAAGCTTATAAAGACTGTATTTGCTACATTTGTGTAAGCAGTACACATCAAAACATGAAGAATGGAAACGCTGTACATACCAGATTCATCGTAATAACGAGTCATAAACACATCCACAGCTGTAAATCCTGGTTCAGTTAGAAAGGTAAGGGTCCACTGAATGACATCTCATAGAATACATTTAGTCCAACGAAGCAATAACATTGTAATATGGATCATAATTCCTTTGTTTATGTTTCAGTTCTTCAGCAGAACTGTTTGTGTCCGTTACAGAATAACTCACACTCAGAAAACTGCATCTTGGTAGTAAAAAACGGCACGGTTTTGCAGCGTACAGTGTCACAAACAGAATGAGACAATCCACTGAAATAAAAGTGAAAGATAGGAGGAAGATTGTTTATTTGAATTCTAGCGCTCTGTGCAGTGATGGGCAGGTCAATGTATTAATAACCCGCACCCGACCCACATTTTCAACAAACTCGCCAGCAGCTCGGACCGCGAAAACAGAAAATACTGTACCCGACCCGCTTCCTGACCCGCATTTTTTTAAAGTAGTAAATGCTCATCATAGCGTCATTAAGCCATAGACATAGGAACTAGGCATAAAAACACTTAATATATTCTAATTTTGTCAAGAATAATAAAAAATTTTTCAATAAGCTCATAATATGTACTAAAATAGTCTAGTCTGGCTATGTCTATGTTGATGTTTCTGCAAGTTCAGCAGACAGTGAGGCTCGGGTTTGTTCCGATCTGAGCTCGTGAGGAGAGCGCAGTTCTGAATATACGCTCCTCTCACTCATTCCGGGGGGTCTCGCTCAACACAGAACGGCCTGCTGGTTCCACAATACACACACACACACGCGTAGTTTTCTCCTTTCCAAAGCGCTTGTGCAGTTGCGCTCCTGACGCGTCGGTCATTGCTAAGCATCCATCAGCTGCGATATCTGTTACAACGAGGACATTTCAGTAATGGATTGCTACCACCAAAAAACCCTTGCTGTAACACTGCTACAAGATTTATTTATGAAGAAAAGTAAAATAAAACTCTGCTGTGTTTTGGTGCACCCCATTTTTGAAAAACAACGGGTATTTTACCCTGAAGGAAGCGGATTGATTCGGTTCTTTTCACATGACCTGGTGCACTTGCATCATTTTGAAAAGCTGAGATGTTTTTAACTAGATGTGTTAAAAAAAAAACACTGAAAAAACGAGCGTGTCTCTTCCATTATGAGCGCGCATACCGCATTTGAAATAACGAACTTGAGCACAAAAAAATACATGATATGTGAATGGCCCCTTCATCGAGCTCCTTCATCCGTCTAAATGTTTACTTTCGGTTAACGGTTAAACGGTCACTATGAGGATCCCTAACTGGCATATACACATTATAAAACATACTAAATTAATTTATTTTAAGCCACACAAAGTCAACATGTTGTAATTTCTTGCTCTGAAACTACCATAAAATAAAATACAAGTTTATTGATCTTTGAAAAGATGTACCTGCATTTACCTGCGTTACCTAGTGTAAATTGTTATTGAAACTCTCATAATGTTTTACTTGATTATACATTTAGTCAGGAATTATAGTTCGGAAAAAGTCTAACTAGTAAAATGTTTACACATTATGTGAAACCTAATACAAGTATATCAATGAATAAAAAGAGACTTACTCAGGTTTATGATCTCTGCTGAATAAAGCACTTCATTCTTTTTTCTTGAACAGTCTCGCTGGATTGTTTTCTGTTGTATGGGTGTATTCAAGCGTTCTTCAGTGAAACATTATAATCACAATATCCCGCTCAGCGCGGGGGCATGCTCACATTAGATATAAGAAAGGGAGACGTGAAAGACTGGACATCGCGTTGTTTTCATATTACTTTATCACAGAATATTGTTTTTGGAAGCACTTATTTAGTTTAAAAGTAGACATGTCAAGCTTTCTACAGATATCTCTCATATCTCTTTGTTGAGTATTCACTGAGTTACAGTTCATTTTAATGAGGCATTTCTAAATGAAGGTCACCGCAGATAAAGGCTGCTGACAGCACACCTAGTTTGTTATCTTTATTTTATAAATGCACAAAGTTTTGTTGCTATTATGTCTGTATACAAAAGGAGAGCCTTCACAGATTTGATTGATGTATCGCTCTTATCTGTACGATCAAAACTTAAAGTGTAATTTAAGTTGTTTTTTTGGGGTTATCAGGAAAAAATGCCTCATCACACATATATTCGCGTTAATCGACTCCAGAGGGTTAAGTTAGGCAGGGCACTTTCAGCTGAGGGTCCCATAATGGGGGTCTGGTTAACAGGTTAATGCCACTCAGCGGGTGTCTCACGTGGCTCCGGGGGGTGAACAAAGGCCTTCCGTAGCAAATCAATGAGTTTTTCTAATAAAAATATCCATATTCAAACATAATAATCACATTAATCTAGCTTGTGCTCAGTGTTGTAAATGAATCAGTTCTGGGGGAATGGCGTATGAGGTCAGCGTTGAGCAGGCGACGTGAGTCTTGTAAAAACCAACGTTTGTTAACAGAAGCAACGGAAGCTAAGTTTCCTTACTTTATCAAAGGAAAAGCAGTCTCCTCTTGGCTTTTATCGAAATCCTCCCACATTCTTCTTTACAAATCCTCATTTTGTACTACTAGTAAGTGACCGTTGTTTGGATCTCTCCCGAGCGTCCGTGTGCGTCTCTTCTGAGCGGTGCATGCGCAGGGCTGACCCCATTCCCCCAGAACTGCTTCCGGTTACAACGGTGAGCCCCCGGAGCCACGCGAGACACCCGCTGAGTGCCATTAAACAGCCTGAAAGATCAAAGACCATTTTTAATATAACTCTGACTGGATTCGTCTGAAAGAAGAAAGACATATACATCTAGGATGACTTGAGGGTGAGTAATTTATGGCTTAATTTTCATTTTTGGGTGAACTAACCCTTTAACTTAAACTAGGCCTATGCTTTAATCGATTTATTACTATTATCTAAAAGTCTTTATTAGTAGAAAGGACTGGTATGGACTGTCCAGCAGAAAACCAGACTGAGGGCCACACAGCCTAAATATGCTTCTCCAGCAATGAGAAATAACGGATGCCTAAACCAGGTTAGACACCTGCAACAGCTGCTTTAGACTGGGACACAAACACAGTTTCCAAACAGACAGTTCATAATGCTAATGCTAACGCTAATGCGCAGGGACAGAAAGCAGGACTGGGACAGACAGCCGAGACACGCGCACAGCTGCTAGAGTTCAGACAGCTTTGTTCCAAACATAGTTGAGTCTCTATTGGCACTAATGATGTTCATGCATATGCAATATCAGCAAACATATTCAATCGGCTGATATTCACAACATTGTTATTATGAGATCAAAGGCTCCTCTGTCCAGAGATCGAGGCTGGTCAAACGATAAACACGGGAGCTGATCGATATTATGGTTGAAAAGTGTGTGACATCAACAGCCACAAGCTCTGGGTTCACTGGGATGCAAACAAGCGAACAGCCAATCAGACACACTCCAGAATGGGAACAGATAGGAAATCCTTCCCCAGTATCTCGGTCTTGTTTTCTGGTTTAAATGCATTATATGGACAAAAGTATTGGCACCCCTTCTAATGAACAGGTTAGACTAATTGGACAGGAGCCTTTTCTTTACAAACTCTTCACCAAACACCAGTGACTTGCGACCTCTATCAGTTCTAAAGAAGGGAGTGTCCTAATACTTTTGTCTATATAGAGTATGTACTGTACAAGTCACTGGTGTTTGGTGAAGAGTTTTTGGCTCAAGGTCTGCATTTAAAGTCACAGCAGACCAGTCAAGTTCTTCCACACGGACTCAGTCAATATTTTCTTTCTGAACCTTGCCTTATACACAGAGGCATCGTCACGTTAGAATAGAAATGGCTCCGGTCCAAACTGGTGCTATAAAATCAGTTTGGAATTTCTCAGGACTTCTTAGGTTTATGTCATTTTGCATCCTGTAAATGTGTCTTGCTTTAAAACGGTTTAGATGTTTGTACTGGGAAACTCTGGAAATACTAAGAAAGAACCTCACGTTTTGCTGATTGTGAGCTTCATGCAGCTTTTCATTCAATGGAGGTGAACAGATTTTCCTAAAACACAACTCCATTCTTTCATTCTGTGTGCAAGTATGTGTTTCTGCAGGCAAACCAAAATAAAATCAAATGCTTTCCTGTTGACAAATCCAGTTCAGGCACTACACAGCGTCTAACAGGACGAGGGGATAATTGGAATCAATGTTCAGGATTATGAGGACAAATCTTGTGTTTGATATGGCAGCAGAGCGAGCGAATGTGTTCTGATCAATAGCAGCGTTTGTGTTGGATCAATGTTCACAGCAGCTCAAACTACAGGAGCTAAATGTGTAAGTGAGCCGCCGATGAGTCGATGCCATCAGACTGGACGCCGCTGAGAAGATCGAGACGCAGATAACCTGTCTGCTAACACACACGGAGCTTCAGGACTGTGTGTGTGCTGGCTCTGTTGCTAGGGTGTTGCTAGGTAAGTCTCCTCAGTGTGTTGCAGGGAGATCTGAATTTATTTTATTTCTGCTTTCTGAACTGTTTATAAAAGTAAATTAGGTATCATCTCATTATATATGCGCTGATGTGCATGCATCTCCAGCACATACATCTGAACTCTGGATAAAGCCAGGCAAGGTTTTTGCCCTCAATGTTTTGTCTTAATTAAGAATGTATAATTTTGCAATTGAATTTAGGACAAAAATCTAGGGCTGTACAATTATTCAAATTGCCATATGAACTAGTTTTAGCAGCAAAGCTCTTTATATGACAATAAAAATAAAAAAATGTATAGAAAATAATTTTCTATTTTATTTTGATAGTATTAAAAGATTGATTCAACTGTTAATGGTTTTATGAATGAATTTGATCATTTTTTTGATGACAAAAACATAAAACTAAATCATAGATTAGAAAATTTGCAGATAATTTGAGAATTTTTCTTTAATAAAACATAATTATTGTTAAAATAATTAAATAATATACTAAATTGTCAATGTTATTAATTCAATTGATTAGACAATGACTAAGCTATTAAAATGGAATCCAGGAAACTAAAACAAAACATAAAAAAAAAAAATGAAGTGTACCTGGAGGAAAAAGCCTGCACCGCTCATCTTGTGCTGTATGTTTGTGAGGAAAAACATTCCTCTGAGGAAAACAAAACCCTGGTCCTGACCGTTCTCATCGTACATTGCTGAAGTCACGTGTTTAGAGCGAGTAAAATCACTGAAAGCTGTTGTGGATTTTCTACAATTATGTGTGTAGAGAAGCAGTAATGGCTCCTCAATATCTGAATCCTTCACTGCCTAAAGCTCATTAGCAACAGCACATTTAATCTGCAGAATTGGCCACAAATGCGAGTCTGTCTCTCCGAACACGTTCAGGAGCGTTTATCTGTGTTTCAGAGTGATTCGCTCGTCTGCCGTCTGAAGGAAAACACGCGACGGATCAGGAGTGTGCCAGCCTCGTGTTAGTAAAACTGGAGACGGATCGATGCAGCTGTAATAATCCGCTCATACATGATGCATATGAGAACAGATGATCACCACACACATCATCAAACATGTGCCGAAGAGCCCATTAGCCAATAATGGACAAACACAATTAACATCATCACAATTACATTCCCTGACGGCCCGGAGGACCCACACACAGACGGGGCTTGATGTGTGATTAACCATCATTACACTGCAGAAATTAAACTGTGTCACATGAAATATGAAGAGAGATGAATATCATTCAGCTGCTGATCGTGAAACATCACCAAAAACACATCCGCAGATCAAGAGGGAATCTAAAGGAATCTGTCATTCACACACACACACACACACACACACACACACACACACACACACACACACACACACTGGTTTTTGTGGTTTAGCAGTACTCTGATGGCCAAACCAGTTGGATGGTGGTTTAAGGGGACACCCCTTTCCCGGTGTCCTACAGAGATGATAAAACTATCAAAAAATTTGTTTTACTCTGCAGAACACAAATATCACTTTGGATTTTCTTTACACACAATAGAATTGATAATATGACAATATGATATTTTGGTGGTACACAAGGACTGTCACGCCCCTCCTATAATGTTCCCGCCCATTACATAATTGGGACTTATAGGGTCCGATTGATTTATGAGGACACTCGTTTTACAATACACAAAACATGTCCATTCTCTGTATTACAGGGACCAATGTGTTTTACAGGTACGTGACCCCATACACAACACACAGACATGTCCCTATGCTGCATTACTAAGACTGAGGTGGTTGAAGAGTACAGGATCTTTAACACAATACACAACATTACAGACACCAATGTGTTTTAGAAGTACTTTAATAATGACTTAAATTTGTGAAATAAAAATAAACATGTTGTCAAATTCGCCAATTAATTAAACGGGTAATCTTTAAAAAAAAAAAAAGGAATGCCACACAAAACAAACATCAAATAATTAAGTGTAGTTCACCAACTAAAAAAAAAAAAAAAAAAAAAAAAAAAAAAAAAACTATAAATCAAATCAAAAGGCAATCCTCATGTTGTAAGTACCTCACTAAACACACAGTGTACATGAGATTAACTCTCTGAGCACACAATACATGCTGCAGATGTGTAGAGAAACCGATTTATCTGTAAAGGAATGGTTTTCTTCCAGAATGAAAACTGTCATCATGTACTCACCCTCCACTTGATCCAGCCCTGCATCAGTTTCTTTCTTCTGTTGAACACAAAACAAGATCTGTTAGTTTATGAACAGTTGATGGGCACCGTTAACTTCTATAGTACGAAGAAAAAAAAAAATAATACTATGGAAGTCAATGATGCCCATTAACTGTTCAGATACTAACAGATCTTGTTTTGTGTTCAACAGAAGAAAGAAACTGATGCAGGTCCGGATCAAGTGGAGGGTGAGTACATGATGACAGTTTTCATTCTGGAAGTTAAATTCTCTTTAAGGGACAGGTCATCCAAAAATCAATGAGAAATTGACACAATTTTGTAATTTTTGACAAACTAACAGTCAACCTCGATTTCTACAAGGAGATATTTGTATGAACTGCTGCCATAACAGTATTGCACTATGGGAAATAAAAACAACAGCCAAAGTTCTAATGTTAATTGAATGGCATCAAGAACACACAAAATGTACTGTAACATCACTTGCTTTGGGTTTTCCTTTTTAAGCTAATTCCTCGATTTCTTACAAAATCCCTTATGTTCTGTGCACTGCGTCTCACCAAAACAGGATCCTCAGCAGATTTACACTGCTGGCATTCAGTCAGTGTGGCCAGTTTTCCTTTAGCTATGTGGCCCTTAAAATGTTTCATTACAGCTGTAACTTCAGCGTTTGACCAGGACACCTTCTGCCCTCTCCGTGGGTTTTCAGTTTCTGCCTCACTCTCACTCTCTGTACAGAAGAATACATACTTTAGTGAGTTCTAACTCTACGAGAGCTCATGTGCTTTGCAACATTGATGGTGCCATTGCAATTTAAACCTCTGGTACCTTCAGGAAGTTCAGTGGTGCTCTCAATGGGCATCTTCTGAACACCTGCAGACAATCAGTCATTAAAAAAATAAATAAATACAAAATAAATAATATATATATATATATTTTAGTAATATCCTGTTATAAATGCTGGACTAATATAATACAAGGTAACACTTTATAATAGGGAACACTATTAACAACAACTTTTCCCTCAAATTCCTAATTTTCTGCTTATTAAAAGTAAATAAGATAGTTGTTACATTAAGGTATTGGGTAGGATTAGGGATGTAGAATAAGGTCATGTAAAATAAGCTATTAATAAGTGCTTACTACTACTACCACCACCACTACTACTTCTACTACTACGCACACTAATAAGAAACTACAGCGGTGTGAAAAAGTGTTAGTTCCTTATTTTTTTGCATGTTTATCACACTTCAATGTTTCGGATCATCGAACAAATGTAAATATAAGTCAAAGAAAACCAATGAACACAACATGCAGTTTTTAAATGAAGGTTTTTATTATTAAGGGAAAACAAAAACCAAAACTACATTACCCTGTGTGAAAAATGTTTGCCCCTACACCTAATAATCGGTTTGGCTACCCTAAGCAGCAACAACTGCAATCAAGTGTTTGCGATAACTTCCAATTAAATGTAAAGTCTGTTACAGCACTGTGGATGAATTTTGGTCCACTCATCTAAGCAGAATTGTAATTCAGCCACATTGGAGGGTTTTCAAGCATGGACAACTTTTTAAAGTCACTCAATAGGATTCAGGTCAGGACTTTGACCAGGCCACTCTTACATTTTGTTTTTCTTCAGCCATTCAGAGGTGGACTTGCTGGTGTGTTTTGGATCATTATCCTGCTGCAGAACCCAAGTTTGCTTGAGCTTGAGGTCACAACAGATGGCCAGATATTCTCCTTCAGGATTTTTTGGTAAACAGCAGATTTCTCCATTTATCACAGTAAGTTTTCCAGGTCCAGAAGCAGACCATGACACTACGACCACCATATACAGCAGCTAGAGTCCTTACGAGGTCAAGAAAATATGATCATATTACCCCAATTTTACAGTCTCTGCACTGGCTACCTATTAAGTTCTGTATCAGTTACAAATTATCATTACTTACCTATAAGGCCCTAAATGGTTTAGCTCCAGCGTACCTAACTAGCCTTCTACCACGTTACAATCCATCACTAGGATCCTAGGATCCTAGGATAGCAAAGTCCACTAAAGGAGGTAGAGCTTTCTCACATTTGGCTCCCAAACTCTGGAATAGCCTTCCTGATAATGTCCGGGGTTCAGACACACTCTCTATGTTTAAATCTAGATTAAAAACATATTTTTCAATGAGCAATAATGCATCTCATAATTTGTGACTGCAGTTGTATCTGATCAAATTTAGCTTGGGTTAAACTAATTAATTGTACTTGGTTGGAACAGCAGCTATGCTAATGATGTCTCTATTTGTTTCTCTGTTTCTGCTGGGATTGACATCCTGTGGAAACTAGGATTTACACAAGCTCCAGTCTGGATCCAGAACACCTAAGAGATGATGCCAACCCCTCAGAGGAACTCAGATGATGTTAACACTGAACCAACATACAGAACTAACAAATATTGCTGCTTACTATGCAATCACATTATAATTGCTGTTAATAGTTTTCATCGTCTGGTTGATTATGTCTGATTCCTGACATATGCACATAAACTGACAGTCACCACTTATAAGCTACTACTAAATAGTGTAGAAACTTAATTTTATGTGAAGTTGCTTTGCAATGATTTGTATCGTAAAAAAACACTAATCAAATAAACTTTTTACTTTTTTTTAGTTTGTGAAAAATGGCTCTCACTGTGGTTCATTGGAGTCCCAAAACTGTATAACCTTTTCCAGATTGATAGATCTCAATTACTTTCTTTATCATTTGTGTCTGCATATTTTTGAATGTCGACATGATGTCTAGTTTTTTGAGGATCTTTTGGTCTACTTCACTTTTTATCAGACAGGTCCTATTAAAGAGATTTCTTAACTGTGAAGAGGTGTGGCTGGAGAAACTGAACTCAGGTGTGATAAACCAGTTTCAAAGGTGGGGGGGGCACTTCTGAACAAAGGGCAATGTAGTTTTGGATTTTGTTTTCCCTTAATAATAAAAACCTCATTTAAAAACTGCATGTGTTTACTTTTAAATTTGTTACCTTTGACTAATATTTAAATTTGTTTGATAATCTGAAACATTAGTGTGACAAACATGCAAAAAAATAAGAAATCAGGAAGGGGGCCAACACTTTCAAACCACTGTAGTTTAGAGACCCTAAAATAAAGTGTTACCCAATATAATTTTTGACTTTGATTATTTAAAAATAAAAAAAAACTTAGCTGACACATACCAGCATTTCTGGAGTTTCCCGCAGCTCCAGCAAGAGCCTCATCATCAGATTCACTTTCTTCAGGATCACTGTCATCAGAATCCGTCATGATGATCTCATCTTCAATGAAAAATAAAACTCAGAACATGAAAAACATCTGCATTCAGAAGTGAAATAACACAATCACACACCATTTATAAACCATTCCTAATGACAACGAACACAAGACATATTTCAGAGATTACTTTTCTTAAACCTTCCTGTGAGTTTAAAAGACCCGCTGTGCTAAACATGCTAGGATGGACGTACCTTCAATCTCAATGTCTTCAAGGGATTTGCCTTGAAGATTAGGAAGGCAGCCCTTTTCCATGGCTAACAGTAGCTTTGATATTTTAGCAAGCTGAGTAGTGGCTTCTGGCAGTCTGTAATAGTCACGGTGGACACGGATGTCATGCCCTAAGAAATCAGCAACCTGATCTAACTCGTTGTTTTTCAGGTTTAGGATTTGAGAGAGCGTAGCCACGTGCTTGCGAAGATGAGTGGATCTGAGAAATTCTGGATTTTGAGCTCCACATTCCCTTGCATATACCCTCAGAGAGTCCTGGCCTCTGTAGCAACTCTGGCAGTTTGGCCGAGCAAACAAGAAAGTATTAGTGTCTAGCACTCCACATGTACCTCTCCTGCTGACCAGTAGCATCAGGGCATCGACCATATCAGGAGAGAGAAGAACCGCAACCTTTCTTCCCCTCTTCCCCCTGATCTCAACTCGACTGAAATGGCTGCAGAGTTTCTGCTCAAACTTGCTCAGGCCCATCGCTACATCTTCATGGAGAGAAGTGCCGTCCCTTTCATTGAAAGCCTTCAGCGGCATTTTAGAGACCTCTCCTGCACGTCTGCGGTTGAAAACAATGATTCTGGTGAGGGTTGCTTTGGCCAGTTCTGCATAGCTTTGAGGAGATGCAGTCTCTTGTAGTTTCTGAAAAGCAGTATGTGCAGTCTTCTCAAGGAGCTGATGAAGAGACTGGACATCCTGGGTGAAGGGAAGTGTTGATGGCTTGTTAAATTTGGCCTCATTCAGTGTCACCAAAGCAGTGTGTGAGATCATCTCAGACCACTTTGAGGAGTAGAGCTTTTTGAAGGTCTCTGTTGATGAGATCAATTCCTTGTCTTCAGACATCAGTGCTCGGCACTGAATGATTTCGCAAATCTTATTCAACGAATGCCCCAGTTTCAGGGCAAGGCTTGGGCTTTGGTAGCAGTGGCTCTCATCATCATAGCCAGACACCATTTGAACCGCTCGAATAAGTCTATGAAAATTGGCAGGTTTCAGAGCTTCTTCAAGACTGTACACAGAAAACTGTCTACGCAAAGTCAGCAACAATCTTCCAACTTCACGGAGTTTTTGTCGAATATACTCAAATTTGGTAGGGTCATGACCATGTTTGTTAAAAAACGACTGTGCAAGCTGAAGAATACTCAGGTCATTTTTGACCACAGCGGAAATGTCATCCTGCTTCATCACACCTAAGAGTTTCCAAACTCCTTGTGATATGTGCTGACTGAATGAAGACTCTGCCATAGATGCCAGGCCCAAGACTCTCCTCCTCCCTTGCTCTTCACTGTCAGCTGCTGGTTTTGAGGGACATCTTTTTAAATGACGCCACAGATCTCTCCGTACAAACAACCCTTTGCAGTACATGCAATGCAAAAACTGCTTTGAATCACACTTTCTTTTTGGTGCTCGTTTTATTTTAAGAGCCCCCTCTCCAGACTGTAAAACGTCAGTGTTATGCTGAAAGTTGCCCTTGTTCCTGAGCTTTTGCAGCATTGCTTTACGTTCTTTTGAGTGAACTGGGAGTGACAAAGCCTGAACAACTTCAACTTCAGCCATATGAGTTTTCAAATGGCGCGCTAACTTGGACTGAGGTTTGCCACAGATGTAACAATAATTCTTCCTATTTGCTGAACAGGAGATTTTTGGTGACTGCACACAATGATCACCTCCAGCCATGCTGCGTTCCCTCTCTTCTCTCAATGTTACTGTGCTTTTTGAATTCAAAAGCGTACTATTGTGTGATTGAGGTGATGACATTAGCACATCTGTTGACCTGCATACCACTGAGCCTTGCTTTCTGGGAAAGTCTGATTCACTGTCTGTCTCAAAATCAGTAAACTGCTCCTCATGACACATTAAATCAGACTCATCATACACACTTGCTGCTTCCATGACCTTCAGGACTCCTTTTCCTTTGCCCTTAGACACATTCAGGGTAGTTACATCTGATCTCAGATGTTCACTAAACTTAGATGACGCAGCTTCCTGTATATCTAAGAGTTTAGCTTGGTCGTAACGTGCTGGTCTTGTTGTCAACTCATCTGAACTGTCTGACTGATGGTCTGACTCTGACTGAGGTATGTAATCCTCATCTGACAGCTCATCTTCCTCTGAACTTACGTCCTATTGTCAAAATATTTATGATTAATTTACAGCACCGATAACTCAAAAATATGGAACAAATGTATCAAATCAAATATTTTCTTACACACGATGACCGTCTTCCATCCCATTCATGAAGCTTCAGATAGCAGGACTTATGCCAAAAACTGGAGCACACTATAAAAGAAATGTCACATGTCAGGACACGTTCAACCGCTAACACGAGATTCTATGCCTAAACGTAGAGTAAGGTGAAAACAATATAAAACTCCTATTTTATTAATGGTATTACATATCTGTGCATTAGCAATGGTCTGAAATCTCCTTCTCTCCTACTGCCAAACTCAACAGTTATCCCATTTTGAACTGACTTCATAACGTTGATTAGTGATACTAAAATGATAAAAATAGAAGTGTCATGATGTATAGAGTACAAATCACCATACTAACATTTACATCTCAGGCCAATCCACTTGAGAGCTGCAACAGGTCCCACACATTCAGCACATTTATCCATGCTTGATATTGCTGAAGTGACCACAACATGTCTGCAGACCTGTGAAGAAAAAAACATCAGTGAGTGTTAAATTAAAGCAACAAAGAAAGATTCTAAAACATACATGTGATACTACATTACGAGCTGCATTGTCTTTCAATAATAATTTAATGTATTTTTAATGACAGGGAAGTTGTGGTCATTTAGTTAATAAGATCACTTACAATCATTAAAAACATTTACGTTACAGACCTTAAAAGGTACTGGTCAATATATTACTACAAATCTACATTTAGAGCGGTCCTGGAGGGCCGGTGTAAACTCTGCAGGACACTGACCCTCCAGGACCGAGTCTGGACACCCCTGATTCAGACATCGACTAATATTACTGAAAGTGAAAACAGGTCACTAAATACATGCATTTAGTAACAGCAAAGTGTACAGTTCATGCAGACATGGACTTCAGAGCAATCACTGTTGCACTGAAATAACAGTTCATCCGAAACATGTGAATACCTCCTTAACTCCTTCAACTGGGGCACAAAAGCTCTGCTCCTCATTCCACACATGCTCTTTGACAGGTGACATCTGAAAACAATGAAAAAAAGCAAGACTTATGTAGAGATGATTTCTTGCAACATCAATCTAACATTTCATAAAATATGCAATGCACATTTAATTACCTTCTCAACACAGTCCTGATCATCCAATAGTAACTGGTCCTTCTTCAGAGTCACCTGAAATTAAGGAAACAGAAATAAAAAATAAATAAACATCGTACTGCAGACAAAGGATTCAGGGACTGTACAAATTGATAATGAATTACCTTTTCCAGTCCTTCAGAGGCTGCACAGATACTGGAGTCCAACACTGACTGATCATTGACAACTTTCAGCTGAAAACATGAAATCAAAAAATTAAATTTAAATAAAATAATTATGTTATAAATGAGTTACCAAAGCAAAATAAATAAATACAGTTGTGTTCAAAATTATTCACCCACCTAGAGACTGCAGTACTTTACAAATACAAGCTTTTCTGAAGATCCAGGATATAATAAAACTTGCATCTATAACAGTTCATTTGAATATTAAAAGTGATATTGTCAATATATAATGTAATATATTTGAGTTATAAGATTTTTTTAATAATACTGCTGTGTCATAATTATTCAACCCCTATTCAGCATTGCTGTTTTTAAATCACTTATTTGCATGGTGGGGAATGTAACAGTCTCAAAACACAATTAAGCTTTTAGAAACTCTATTAAAAACAGAATTAGCTTGAGCCGTTACACATACAGTTATCCCATGCATGTGTTGAAGTTAAGTAGCTAAAATATCAAAAGAGATCTCACAAAAGCTAAAGAGAAGAAATATTGTATTACTTTAGAAAGGCTAAGGCTATATGAAGATTTCCAAGACATTGAAAGTTCCTAGAGACACAGCTCTCAGCCTTATTTCTTAGCTTAAAGTGTGTTTTAGCAGAAAACCTTTGAGGTTGTGGAAGAAAAAGCACAATATCATAAAATGTTTAATCAGAGCAACTGAGAAAAATCTGCAATGTACAGCCAAAGACTTGCAAGATGACCTGATGAAAGGAGGAAAACCATTTCAAAGCAGTGTGTAAGAAGAACACTAGACAAGTATGGCCTTCATGTTGAGACATCTTGATGAATACCACTCTTGATCAAGAAGAACAAAAGGCAGACTTGAAATAACTAAAGTTCATTTGTGTAGACCTGTGGAGCTCTGGAGGAATGTTATATGGAGTGATGTGAACAAACTGGAACTTTTTGGACCCATGGATCAGCGGTGTGTCTGCTGCAAAACAGACAAAGCTCATAAGCAGAAGAACACCATCTCCATCCTCAAACTTGGAGGTGGATCAGTCCTGTTATGGGGTTTCTTTACTGCAGAAGGAAGTGGAAATCATGACTGTATGAAGGACATCATGGATTCTTTAAAGTGTCAGGCCATTTTGACAAGAATTGTGATGCCTTTGGTGCAAAAACTGAAGCTGATGATCAATGGACTTCCCTGCAGGACAGTCATCCCAGAGTAAACATCCAAATCTACTTCTGCTTGGTTCAGGGATCAGTCACAGAGTGTTCTTGAGTGACCTGTTCAGTCTCCAGGCTTAATTCTCATTGTGAATATCTGGTTGAATTTGAAGAAAGCAGTGGCAATGTGAAAACCCAAGATTATCAGTGATCTGAAAGCTTTTTCAGGTGTGGAATGGGCCAAAACTGTAGTAGAGAGCTGACAGAAGCTTCTAAACACTTACAGACAGCGTTTATTGGTGATTTTAAAGAATAAAAGATTCTGCACAAAGGGGGTTGAATAATTTTGAACATGAATGTTTAGAGCCAATTCGAATTTTATCATGATTCATCAATTTTCCATTCTCAGAATCACTCAAAAGTGTATTAACAAACTTTCTCTAATACTTTACTGATGCCTTCGTTAAATTGATTTCATAAAATGTTATCCTCCACAGCAAATTGTCTTGCAAGTCAAGGGTGTTGAATAATTTTGAACACAACTGTAAATAAATCAGGTATGATGCCACAAAAAATATAATAAAATAATAAATTAAAACGATAAAATAACAATAAAATAAAATCACTCAATCAATTGCAGTACCTTCTCTACGTCTGTGTCTTCTGACTCGGACAGTGTGTTGACTTCAAGAGTGGACGGTTCAACCACACTAAGAGTCTAGAAAAGAACATCAAATTAGTCATCTGTGACATTGATTGAAACAATAAATGTGTGGATGAAATTCTAATTTAAAACAGATATAAAACTAAAAATGATTTAAAAAAAAGTACCTTCTCTACGTCTGTGTCTTCTGACTGGGACAGAGTGTTGACTTCAAGAGTGGACGGTTCAACCACACTAAGAGTCTAGAAAAGAACATCAAATTAGTCATCTGTGACAATAAATGAGCACATAAAATACTGATATAAAACAAATTTTATAATCTTGCTTATATTTTATCAATGTGATTTAAAAGTAAGATTACAATATTTCAGATCAATATTTCAATTTTCAAGTGTTACCCAAGTTAATGTTCATGATTTTGTATGTATTACCTTACATGCTTATTTATATATATATATATATATATATTCCAGTATTTCAGGTGGTGTGTGTGTGTGTGTTTACACCTGTGTTACAAGGACCCTGTTTTATGAGGACCGTCATAAGAACATAGTCTTGACATAGTCTTGATGTCACATTGTGTGTGTGTTTAGACCCGTGTTATGAGGACCCCGTTTTATGAGGACCATCATAAGAACATGGTCTTGATGTTTGACCGAAGAATCTCAGTGTGTCTTTTGTTTGACGAAAGTCTGGTATTTGAAGACCCTAGTTATCACCATGACATTGGGCTGCGTGGATGTGAAATATTAGGCTAAATATGGATCATTCACATCCCATTGTGGCCATATGATATTGAAAATGTCTAATTGTTATATTTAGATTAAGTATCTTGAAATAGGAGTTGGTAAAAAGTCAGTTTTATTTAATCACCACATATTTTGAAATGATAACTGAGTAGAATCAGTGTCTAAAGAACCTAAAGAACTCTGAACAAGGCACAGCAGCTATAAAGGTATCCAAGAAGTTCTTGAAATAATTGTGTTTGTCCTTAAAAGAATGGAACAGATTACATTCTCTCTTAGAAAAAAGTCTTGACTTGACTGGGACTCTTCAGTAAAGTCAAGACCAAGTTCTTATGATGGTCCTCATAAAACAGGGTCCTCGTAACACAGGTGTAAACACACACACAACCACAAGACTATGTTCTTATGACGGTCCTCATAAAACAGGGTCCTCGTAACACAGGTGTAAACACACACACACAATGTGACATCAAGACTATGTTCTTATGACGGTCCTCATAAAACAGGGTCCTCGTAACACAGGTGTAAACACACACACACAATGTGACATCAAGACTATGTTCTTATGATGGTCCTCATAAAACAGGGTCTTCGTAACACAGGTGTAAACACACACACAACCACAAGACTATGTTCTTATGACGGTCCTCATAAAACAGGGTCCTCGTAACACAGGTGTAAACACACACAATGTGACATCAAGACCATGTTAAGACTATGTTCTTATGATGGTCCTCATGAAACAGGTGTAAACATACACACACATCCTGACATACTGGAATGTACATGCATGTAATGTAAAAAATAAAAAGTTACTAACATTAACTTAGGTAACAACTGATGTTTAATACCTTTACTTTACTATAATCCAATAAGTCAGAATGGACAGTATAGAGGTGTCAGTACCGTGCATCTCCATGGCCACTCAGAATCACCATAATCATATGTGATCTCTTCACCAGGACAGATGCTCCTTGTGGCAAATAAACATAAGTGAGGTTTTCCATCCACACGAATCGTCTTCATCCTGCTGTTTGGGTTAATATGGTCATCGTTTACAAGCCGCCCAAGAGAACCGTCATCTCGGGCTGCATCGACACTAAACAAGAGACAGACAATATCAGCACTGAAACCTTAGGACCAGCAGATGTCATATTCTGTGATCACCAAT
>NC_068406.1:25627263-25697263 GCF_023724105.1 Carassius gibelio | reverse complement strand
TCTGTGCAGATATGAAGAGCTGTGCGTTTGCTCCGTGAAAACACACGTGTAAGCTGAAAACAACATCAGTGTTTCTGCTGTACATCTCTCATCCCTCTGCACAAACACACGTTCATCTCTATGCTGCTCTGAACAACAGCACATTCACATTCAACACGCTCTCTTTCTCTGTTCACTGTTTGGTTTACGGACCTCAGACAAATAATCCTTCACTTTACAGTTCAATCGATGTCCTTCAGCTCCGTGTTCACATGTCCTCTATTATCGTCCTGTTCATTAACCCTTACATACAATTGTGTTTGTAAGTTTACACCCAGTATCTGCAAAATTTTAAAGATACGCTTATTTTTTTATTTTTTAGTCCTTCCTTGAATAATCTCTTTAATTTAATTAGCACAAAGGACTCAGATTGTTAATACTGTGGCGTTTACTCGATGATCTGTGATGTCTGGTGATAGTTGTTCACGAGAGGAAAACCCTCCTCCATCATCTTCTGCACATCTGATCTCTTCTCAGTAGTAATTTAATGATGTTGAGATGATGTATTTCTCACTAGAACGACTGAGAGACTCAAACACAGCTCAGGATGCAAACACACTGCATTAAGAGTCTTTAAACAGGAAGATCAGTGTGTATTGTTCTTAGTTCTTTATTATTACTGCCCTTCAGAAGATACTGGAGCTATTTGCATATTTATATTTATAGCATAAAATAAGCACAGTGTGTGTAACGTATATGATGTTCATCATTCACAGATGCGTGATGAATGGGTCGATTTATACCTGACCTTTCACTCGAAAGATAAGAGGAAGTAAATACCATTAAAGGTCACATCCTGTGCTTTTACTGTCCAGCAGCCGTTTGTCTGGAGTAAAGGCACACGAGCTGATCCTGGACCAGACGGATCTCCCATCAGGCCGTGTTTGTTGTTCCTCAGGGATCTTACTGTAAGCATCATGTTCACCTGCACTTCCACCTTCAGAGTGTTCCCCGCCGACACAGATTAGTCCTGATCACAGCAGAGACACATCCCACAGACACCAGCCACCTGGACCTCAGCGGGACAACAGACTGACACACACACACACACACACACACACACACACACACACACCTCTCCACACACACACACACCTCTCTCCACACACACACACACACACACACACACACACAAACCCCTCTCTACACACACACACACACACACACACACACACACACACACACAAACCCCTCTCTACACACACACACACACACACACACACACAAACCCCTCTCTACACACACACACACACACACACACACACACACACACACAAACCCCTCTCTGCACACACACACACACACACACACACAAACCCCTCTCTACACACACACACACACACACACACCCACACCCCTCTCTCCACACTGCATTTATAGACATTCTGAACTCTATTGGTGTTTGACAACATGTTTCAGGACCTACTCATTGTCGAAATCATACTCTAGATTTAATACTGTCACATGGAACTGATGTTGATAGTGTTGAAATTATTCAGCCAAGTGATGATATCTCAGACCATTATTTAGTTCTGTGTAAACTTCATATAGCCAAAATTGTAAATTCTACTTCTTGTTACAAGTATCGAAGAACCATCACTTCTACCACAAAAGACTGCTTTTTAAGTTATCTTCCTGATGTATCCAAATACCTTAGCATATCCAAAACCTCAGAACAACTTGATGATGTAACAGAAACTATGGACTCTCTCTTTTCTAGCACTTTAAATACAGTTGCTCCTTTACGCTTAAGGAAGGTTAAGGAAAACAGTTTGACACCATGGTATAATGAGCATACTCGCACCCTAAAGAGAGCAGCCCGAAAAAATGGAGCACAGCTGGAGGAAAACAAAACTAGAGGTATTTCGTATTGCTTGGCAGGAAAGTAACCTATCCTACAGAAAAGCATTAAAAACTGCTAGATCTGATTACTTTTCTTCTCTTTTAGAAGAAAACAAACATAACCCCAGATATGTATTCAATACAGTGGCTAAATTACCGAAAAATAAAGACTCAACAAGTGTTGACATTTCCCAACACCACAACAGTAATGACATTATGAACTACTTTACTTATAAAATCGATACTATTAGAGATAAAATTGCAACCATTCAGCCGTCAGCTACAGTATCACATCAGACAGTGCACTATAGACCCCCTGAGGAACAGTTCCACTCATTCTCTACTATAGGAGAGGAAGAATTGTATAAACTTGTTAAATCATCTAAACCAACAACATGTATGTTAGACCCTATACCATCTAAGCTCCTAAAAGAGGTGCTTCCAGAAGTCATAGGTCCTCTTCTGACAATTATTAATTCCTCAGTCATTAGGATATGTCCCCAAAACCTTCAAACTGGCTGTTATTAAGCCTCTCATAAAAAAAACCACAACTTGACCCCAGAGAACTTGTTAATTATAGACCAATCTCGAATCTCCCTTTTCTGTCCAAGATACTAGAAAAGGTGGTATCCTCACAATTATATTCCTTTTTAGAGGAAAATGGTATATGTGAGGATTTCCAGTCAGGATTTAGACCGTATCATAGTACTGAGACTGCTCTCCTTAGAGTTACAAATGACCTGCTCTTATCATCTGATCGTGGGTGTATCTCTCTATTAGTTTTATTGGATCTTAGTGCTGCGTTTGACACAATTGACCACAGCATTCTTTTGCATAGACTTGAACACTTTGTTGGCGTTAATGGAAGTGGATTAGCATGGTTTAAATTGTACTTATATGACCGCCATCAGTTCGTAGCAGTGAATGAAGATGTATCATATCGATCACAAGTGCATTATGGAGTACCTCAAGGCTCAGTACTAGGGCTGCTACTCTTCACGCTTTATATGTTACCCTTGGGAGATATCATCAGGAAACATGGTGTTAGCTTTCACTGTTATGCTGAAGATACTCAGCTCTATATTTCGTCGCGGCCTGGTTAAACACATCAATTTGAAAAAAAGAATGGAATGCATAGTCGACATAAAAAAACTGGATGACGAGTAATTTCTTACTGCTAAACATTTTTCCCATCTCAAAAATATATCTATATTACGGCCTATGCTCTCAATGTCAAATGCAGAAATGTTAATCCATGCATTTATGACCTCAAGGTTAGATTATTGTAATGTTTTATTGGGTGGTTGCTCTGCATGCTTAGTAAACAAATTACAGCTAGTCCAAAATGCAGCAGCAAGAGTTCTTACTAGAACCAGGAAGTATGACCATTATTGCTCAGTCCTGTCATCGCTGCACTGGCTCCCTATCAAACATCGTATAGATTTTAAAATATTGCTTATTACTTATAAAGCCCTGAATGGTTTTGCTCCTCAGTATTTGAATGAGCTTCTTTTACATTATAATCCTCTACGTCCGTTACGTTCTCAAAACTCGCAATTTGATAATACCTAGAACATCAAAATCAACTGCGAGCGGCAGATCCTTTTCCTATTTGGCGCCTAAACTCTGGAATAACCTACCTAACATTGTTCGGGAGGCAGACACACTCTTGCAGTTTAAATCTAGATTAAAGAACCATCTCTTTAACCTGGATCACCCGGATCCAGTACGTATCCAGACCAGATGGTGGATCAGCACCTAGAAAGGACCTCTACATCCCTGAAAGACAGCGGAGACCAGGACAACTAGAGCCCAGAAACAGATCCCCTGTAAAGACCTTGTCTCAGAGGACCACCAGGACAAGACCACAGGAAACAGATGATTCTTCTTTTTTTCTCAGAAAGTGAGGACCGGACAGAATGTCCTCATTTAACAAGACTGTCCTCACTCCGATGATCTCAAACCTCTATTCCTCAGACTTACACTGTTTTTAGGTACAGCCTGTAATAAACACCAAATCATAACCCTAACACTCATTTTGAATACATTTTTTGCACCAACAGGAAACAGACAGACATACAGGAAGTGAGATTATAACTTTCCTACATTTATACATACAGCAGAAAATCTCTTTCAAACAGTACTAAACTTTGGACTAAAGCCAGTTTGAGAACAAAAACACAGGGTTCCCATCCAAGAACAAATTAAAGAAACAGCTTTAAATATAAAGGTGCATTTCCATGTTGTCTGCATAATATAAAAAATCAAAATCCATGAGCATACATATGAATCTGCTTCACCAAGACACAGGAAAATTAAAATACATCAATACAGAGTATTATTAGAGCAACAGATAATGCAAACACTTTCACGCAGAGGAGCTCTGTGTCTGATGAACACAGATGTGAATGAGCTCAGATCACACACACACACACACTTCACGACCTGATGCCTTGAGAAAACCTTCAGAAGGACATCCTGAACACACAACCCAAGAGCTTGAGCAGGACTAACACACGGATCTGAAGGAGAACAGCGAGAAACTGAAAAACACTTCAGAGAAGCAGTGAAGAAGATTTACTTCTGTCTCCAGAATCACAAACTAGAAGGAGTCGGCGGTCCAACGATCTGACCAGCAGAGGACATCACGATCACGAAGAAGGTGAGGTGTTTCTTACCTGAGCCACGCTTGGACACCACTTTCAGACTTCTGATGACCGTGGCATACAGCAGGATCTGCAGAGGAACCCGTGATCTCATGTTCACCGCTGAGTCTCCTGCAGAGACACAAACACAAACACAAACGAGCGTCACACTCCATCACGTCAGACAGCACCTGATCTACCACCTCAGTCTCTTCTGCTTTATATGTGTGTTTATCTCTCTGTGTACACTGCTGGGGTCTTCAGTATGCAGCGCGCGCACACACACACACAAACACACACACACACTCTCACACACACACACAAACACTCTCTCACACACAGACACACACACACACACACACACACACACACTCTCTCTCACACAAACACACACACACACACACACACACACACACTCTCTCTCACACAGACACACACACACACACACACACACACACACTCTCTCTCACACACACACACACACACCAGACGTCCATCTCTGTGTCCACATCTCATTTGTTCAAGAGTTCCCACAGAAACCCAGCGCCTGCCAAAAGAGAAGCCACAGATCTCTGATTCCCTGTCCAATATTTCCAGCCAGAACACATCATATGCTGCAAACATCTGCAGACGTGCCCTGAAATGACATCCACACGCCAACAGGACGCCCTCATGAAGACAAATTAGGAAAATCAATGAGACAATAACTCGTAAGAAAGAACAGATGGTGGTCATTACACAAGAGTGTGTGTACATATATTTCTGGGGGTGTGTTAAATGCAGAGTAATTTCCCCACATGGATCAGGAAAAGTAATCCACCAATAAACGTCACTATGAACATTCACGACACTCTAGATTTTGATTGAATATAGTTTATTTATAGATATTTTCAAATCTACAATGCACTGTCATTATAAAATAACTTTAGTGTTGTTTATTTAATTCTAACAAATAATATCTGTATAAAAAACTAATCAAAGATACAAATATTTTGCTTATAATTTCTGCACAAGAGAGAATTATATATTTATATATTGGCATCAGTTATCGGCCAAAATCCAGTATCGTTGTTTTTGTTCAAATGAATTCTTAGCAATATTACTAATCAAAAGTGAAGTTTTAATACATTTATGGCAGGAAGTTTAAAACCATCTTCATGGAACATGATCTTTACTGAATATCCTAATGATTTTTGGCATAAAAGAAAAAAATCGATAATTTTGACAGATAGATTTTTTGGGGGATATTGCTACAAATATACCTGTGGTACTGATGACTGCTTCTGTGTATCAGAGAGATATATATATATATATATATACACATACACATACACACAGTATACACACACACACACACATACATAATTTACATTTTTTTCCTTGTATACTGTTGAATCTAATCCACCTGATCTAATGATTGACATTCATTTTCTGTCATTTTAATGCATTAGCAATGTAAAGTGTACTTTTGGCGAGCCAGTGAAGCTGCTTGAACTGAGAGATGGAGAGAGAACAGAAGAACCTGATGTTCCTCATCTGTAAATCACTTTGTATAAAGGCATCTGCTAAATGACTGCAGTAAATGTAAGTCACCAGAACCCAACGCTACAGAAGAACCATCAGGAACAACATCAATCTTCAGGCTGGTTTGCATTGGTTTGGGTTCGTCCTGCAAACAGTTCTTCATCTCATCTCTTTATTGCACCAAAGCCAAAGTATAAAGTGTGTTCTCTGCGCTTGCCAAACATACTGTAACACTTTGTAGCTTCCCATGGTTCCAGTGTGTGCGGCTGCAGATGATCTGAGGATCGCATCTAATGCATCAGAGACGCGGAGCACATTAACACGGATTAAAGGCTTTAGAGATTCCACAGAATTCACCATCAACAACACAACGTTCTGAGCACTGAACACATGCAGCATCTGAATATGCACAGCATCCTTCTGTTGTTTCCAGGGAAACGCTGGAGTTGTGATTGCTGCGGCAGGCTTCAGATTGATGCTTTAGTCTCATCTGCACTTCACCATTCTGCTTTCCAACCAAAAACACACTCACAGACCACCTCTAGTCTCTCTGGCTCAGGAAAGGAACGAGAGAAGAACATCAGATCACTCCTCTGCCTCTTTAGCTTGTCTTCACTTCTTTTAGCTCCTATTATATTTAGCCAAGTTCTGTTGTGCATTTAGAGATGGTGCCAAACAGAAGAGTCTAGAGGTTCCACTGTCTCTCTCTCTCTCTCTCTCTCTCCTGTTTGTGGAACTGGATGAAAAATTGATGTGCCAGCTGCCTTTGCCAGTCATTAACATTTCTATTTGAGAGAAACTGTAGCGAGAGCCTCCTTCTCTACCTTCAGCTCACCCACGCAAAACCTCAGCTGCTGCGCCCTGAATTATTCTGTTTCGCATTATCTGCAAGCGCATCTGAGAGGTGAGAGAGAGAGAGACACGTGATCCTCCGTTTCTATTCAGATGAGGAGCATTACAGTCACGCTGACAGATGAGCGTTTGACTGAAGGTCAGCAGAGCCGTGACCTCCACACACACACACACACACACACACACACACACACTCTATGAATTATACATACACAACCAACACACTGCAAAAGCGGATCTCACTCAGTATCTCTGTACTCTGTCTCTGTCTTTATGTATAATTTTTATGAATTTCCCAAAATATGTTTTGCATCTTCAGTATATTGATTTAAGAATGTTTAGATATTTGTTATAGATAACATAAAGATACTGGAGAATGAATTAATCAATTTAAGAGAAAACCTTGTTTAAGGATAAATAACCATAGAAGGTAAGAATCACACCAGCAATTATTCTATAATTGATCACGATTATAATACGATTCATCATCGCACAGCTCTATCTGAACTGAACTGAGCTGAATAATGACACTACTGTCTTTACAGCACAGTCTGAATATGACCTGATTTTGTTATTTTCCAACAAGATCTCATGAAAGTGTGCATCAAAAGCACAAGGGGTGTTTCTATTTGGCATACTATTAATAAACAGAAATTGACTTGTGTGTGCATATGATACGCAGTGGATAGTATTAGCGGTGTGAAGTATGCACACGGACGGCATTTCTGTGTATCAATAGCACAATTTTGTGTTTGTATTTTCCCGTTCATCACTGTGAAGCTGCTTTGACACAATCTGTATTGTACAAAGCACTAAAGAAATAAATGTGACTTGACTGTTACACTGCAGTTAGAAGAGACTGATGATTACTCAACTTTTCAAACACTGAATCTTTTATTTCATTTTTACTATTTCAAAGCCATTTATTTTAAAATACAAATTGTAAATAAATCTGCTGTTTCACACAATAATAAATCAGAGTCATTTGTCATTTCAGAGACAAGCAGAGTGAGTGCCAGACAGAGAGGATTTGTTATTGAGCGTGTGAATCATAAAGCAGTGCTCTCTCCAGAGAACACATCTGTCGCGTGACTTACCTCACACGCAATCATCAAATAACACTCTCTCCCTCAAGCGTGGCACTCAGTGGATGTTTCTCCCAGAAAAGGCTGGGAAACTCCACTCTAGATGTGCTTTATAGTGGCCAAGGCTCATTTTACATCAGTGCCTCTGAACAAAAGCCACACACATCCTGATCTACGCATCGCTGTCCGTCTGTGTCAGTAAGCTTTATTGAGTTTGAGTGGTGCGTGCCACTGGACTCGTGTTCCTTCTCCTGCTGACCAGCGCTAACGAGCCTTCACCGTGGACTAACACACCTGATACCATCCTGTTAGACGGGTTTCACGCTCCCGAGATCTAACAGAGAAACACATTTACAGAGCTGCTCTCAGCCAACGGACACAGCTCTCAGGAATCAAGCACTGAAACACAAGGTCACTTCTGTATACATTTACTTCAGAAACTGGCCTGCTTAACATTATATGATGCAGTGATTGTTAATATTATGAATTTATGTGTTACTGTGTTATGTTCTGTGTAACATTGTATTATCTGTCGTCTCAGTTTCTACATACGAGTCGTGGCATCAAGTGGCGTTATGGTAAAAGCCTCTGGACTGAAGCAATAATCTGCAGAAACATAAAAGGACTCGTATATTATTAATCCCTCCAACTGAAATCTGTGTGATACAGATAAAGCCTGTAAAATAAACCACACTAATATTTATCAACATCCATGCATAAATCCATCTATCTATTCATCCATCCATCCCTCCATCTATATATCCATCCATCCATCCATCCATCCATGTATCCATCCATCCATATATACACATCCATCCCTCCATCTATATATCCATCCGTCCATCCATGTATCCATCCATCCATATATACACATCCATCCATCTATATATCCATACACCTCTATATCCTTCCTCCATCTATATATCCATCAATCCATCCATCTATCTCTCTTTCTCATATATATATATATATATATATATATATCCATTACATTACATTTAGTCATTTAGCAGACACTTTTATCCAAAGCAACTTACAAATGAGAACAATCCATCCATTTATATATCCATTCATCCATCATTCATTTATCTATATATCTATATATATATATATATATTCATCCATCTATATATCCATCCATCAATTCTTCCATTTATATATCCATCCATCTCTGTATATTTCCATCCATTCATCAATTTATATATCCATCAATTCATCCATGTATCCATTAATCCAGTCATCTATATCCATTCACTCAAAATCTCTGAGTTTCAATAAATTTCCTCGCACCAAAAAGAGTGAATGTCAAAGAATGAAGTAGGGAGGCGAGAACATCCCGGTCCAAAAGTTCAATACTAGATCCGCTGATTTAAGGTTTAAAACAGCACAAACCAACAGTAAAGTGTGTTTGTGTCTTTCTTTACAATCAATGACACTCTAATAGTTTCATTGGCCGCCTTCAGGACGGGGCTGGTTCTGTATGCATGTTTCGATTCTGATGTGTCTCCCTCAAACATTTAACACACACACTCACACACACACACACACACACACTCAGGCCAGACAGCTCCTCAGTGGTCTAGAAAGAAGGAAAGACAGGCAGATGATAATGATGATCTGTGATTCTGCATTTGTGCGTCAGACTCTGGAGGTGGAGAATGCGCTTGTGATGCTTAACGCATGCAGAAGAGCTGCAGAGAGAGGCACTTCTTTACTGTCAGGATGCCCGGTGTGTGTTTAATAAAAGATAAGAGAATCCTACCCGAATCTTTCCAAACACACAGCACTATTGAAATTCAGTCATTGTACGGTTTTACGGCCCATTACACTCTGTGTTTAGCACGAATCGCACGCGTCCTACAGCAGTGGGACAGATGCGTCCGACCCTCCTTTCACTTCCGCTGCTTATCTGTGATGCTGAGAATACATCTTCTTTCTGTGCGAGTATGGAAATTACAGAGCTTTTCTCTTTACATCTTTTCCCAAGTAAACCGAACACATTATGTCTTGTTTAGACTCTGTGAGGTAAAACATTCCTGGTCTTCACAGAATAAATGTTTTAGCATTCAGTGAAAAAAACAGAATATCTCTCTCTTAACAAGAGGAGGTCCACTGGTTAAATATACATGATTGACCTTAATACCTCATCAGCATAATAGGGCAACCAATTTATTAAGTCAGTTTGGTGCAATACATTCTGGAAAGCATTATGTGTTAAATGATTAAGGCATGTAACACAGCCACCCCGTCCAGACCTGTCCATAGTGCACTGTCTGATGAACATGACTGTGTGATGGAGTCTATTAGAATGCAGTTATAAGAGACTAAAATTCACAACAGTTCAGTGACCAAGAAGTTTATATTGGGTTAAATTTTAGACACAATATTGTCTGTTTTGCTAATGAAAATAGTTGAAATCAAAGTCACAGCAGAACTGTTGAAAGTCTCTGATTAACACGAAGTTGTGATTCATTAGTGATTGAATCTGCCATTTTCAATTAATCAAGTGAGTCGATTTAGTGAGCCATTCAAAAAAACACTTGCATTGTTTCTGAATTAATTGGCAGTTTGAACAAATCGACTGAATGAATGATTCATTGACTCACTCATTAAGAAAGTAATTTGCTGCCACCTACTGGCTCTTTTGATTATATTACAGTTTTTTTAACAGCTTACACACATTTTACAAAACTAACTTTACACACAAATCCAAGAATTGCACACAAAATTAAACTCTTGCATAATGAACCACTGCATTCAAAATATCACAAACTCATCTCAAAAGCAAACATTTGCAAACACCTTTGCCATAATATTAATTCCTGTAAGCTTTTTTGTGTGTTTAACAAGAGAACTGTGTGTTGTGTTTTGCAAAGAATTGGACCTGCTGAATGGCCAACAACATGTATGTTAGACCCTATACCATCTAAGCTTCTAAAAGAGGTGCTTCCAGAAGTCATAGATCCTCTTCTGACTATTATTAATTCCTCATTGTCATTAGGATATGTCCCCAAAACCTTCAAAATGGCTGTTATTAAGCCTCTAATCAAAAAACCACAACTTGACCCCAAAGAAGTAGTTAATTATAGACCAATCTCGAATCTACCTTTTCTGTCCAAGATCCTAGAAAAGGTGGTATCCTCACAATTATATTCCTTCTTAGAGAAAAATGGTATATGTGAGGATTTCCAGTCAGGATTTAGACCGTATCATAGTACTGAGACTGCTCTCCTTAAAGTTACAAATGATCTGCTCTTATCATCTGATCGTGGGTGTATCTCTCTATTAGTTTTATTGGATCTTGGTGCTGTGTTTTACACAATTGACCTCAACATTCTTTTGCATAGACTTGAACACTCTGTTAGCATTAATGGAAGTGCATTAGCATGGTTTAAATCAAACTTATATGACCGCCATCAATTCATAGCAGTGAATGAAGATGTATCATATCGATCACAAGTGCAGTATGGAGTACCTCAAGGCTCAGTACTAGGGCCGCTACTCTTCACGCTTTATTTGTTACCCTTGGGAGTTATCATCAGGAAACATGGTGTTAGCTTTCACTGTTATGCTGATGATACTCAGCTCTATATTTCTTCGCGACCCGGTGAAACACACCAATTTGAAAAACTGATGTAATGCTTGGTTGCTCTGTCAATTCTTCGTCATCATTTAGGAACCTAGGTGTGCTATTTGATCGCAATCTTTCCTTAGAAAGCCACGTTTCTAGCATTTGTAAAACTGCATTTTTCCATCTCAAATATATATCTAAATTATGTCCTACGCTCTCAATGTCAAATGCAGAAATGTTAATCCATGCATTTATGACTTCAAGGTTAGACTATTGTAATGCTTTATTGGGTGGTTGTTCTACACACTTAGAAAACAAACTACAGCTAGTCCAAAATGCAGCAGCAATAGTTCTTACAAGAACCAGGAAGTATGACCATATTAGCCAGGTCCTGTCCACACTGCACTGGCTCCCTATCAAACATCGTATAAATTTGTAAATATTGCTTATTACTTATAAAGCCCTGAATGGTTTAGCACCTCAGTATTTGAATGAGCTTCCATTACATTATAATCCTGTACATCCGCTACGTTCTCAAAACTCTTCGTTCGCAATTTTGATAATACCTAGAATATCAAAATCAACTGCGGGCGGCAGATCCTTTTCCTATTTGGCGCCTAAACTCTGGAATAACCTACCTAACATTGTTCGGGAGGCAGACACACTCTTGCAGTTTAAATCTAGATTAAAGACCCATCTCTTTAACCTGGCTTACACATAACATACTAATATGGATTTTTAGGCTGCATTAATTAGGTAAACCGGAACCGGGAACACTTCACATAACACCCTATGTACTTGCTACATCATTAGAAGAATGGCATCTACGCTAATATTAGTCTGTTTCTCTCTTATTCCGAGGTCACCGTAGCCACCAGATCCAGTCTGTGTCCAGATCAGAGGGTCACTGCAGTCACCCGGATCCAGTACGTATCCAGACCAGATGGTGGATCAGCACCTAGAAAGGACCTCTACATCCCTGAAAGACAGCGGAGACCAGGACAACTAGAGCCCAGATACAGATCCCCTGTAAAGACCTTGTCTCAGAGGAGCACCAGGACAAGACCACAGGAAACAGATGATTCTTCTGCACAATCTGACTTTGCTGCAGTCTGGAATTGAACTACTGGTTTCGTCTGGTCAGAGGAGAACTGGCCCCAACTGAGCCTGGTTTCTCCCAAGGTTTTTTTCTCCATTCTGTCACCGATGGAGTTTCGGTTCCTTGCCGCTGTTGCCTCTGGCTTGCTTAGTTGGGGTCACTTCATCTACAGCGATATCATTGACTTGATTGCAAATAAATGCACAGACACTATTAAACTGAACAGAGATGACATCACTGAATTCAATGATGAACTGCCTTTAACTATCATTTTGCATTATTGAGACACTGTTTTCCTAATGAATGTTGTTCAGTTGCTTTGACGCAGTGCATTTTGTTTAAAGCGCTATTTAAATAAAGGTGACTTGACTTGACTTGACCTGCTGGCGCTACTTTGTAATTGATACATCTTTATTTAACCATCAGAAAGGTTATTTATTGTATCTACTATACTTCAGATTACAATAAAAAAATGATGTTGTGATTCAAGGTTTAATAGACCTTACCTGCACTGATTTCTCTGAGGCTCTATTGTTTACATCACATGTGTAAAACGCTCTGGACCACATCGCCATCATCTTCTCAGATGACAACATACGAACAGATAAGGGCTGGAGGAGCAAAGGATGGGAATTCTGCAGCACCGCAGCTCAAAGCGACTGCATCCATTGATCACAAGATCACCGCAGGAATCAAAACACATTTGTATTTGGCATCTACTGCTTAAACTGAGGATAATTACATTTGCTGAAGCAAATAAACTATTTTCAGTCATCTAGAGAAGTGTTTCTCAGGTCTGTTCTTAGAGCGTCTCTTTATCACACACTCATTTGAGTCATTTTGAGTCTGATGATCTGAATCAGGTGTGTTTGATCAAAGTGTGTGTGCAGTGTTGGTAGGGCTCCAGGAACAGGGCTGGAGAACACTTAACAGACCATGTCAAACACACAGAGGACAATAAAATAACATCCAAATGGTTCAGAAGTTATTAACTAACCCTAATGCCCCAGAAAATTACACACATAAGACTCTAAACATTACCCATGAACTCCACAGCTGAAGACCATTCAATATTCAGTCCTGACCCAACAAACCCCTTCACTGTTTTACCATTACATGGTCACAAAAAAAGACCAAAATGTAGGCAATACAACAGCTCATCACTGGAGTACATGCCTGTAAAGGAAAGCCTCTGATACCCCTAAAAGGTGTTTTTGACTGCATTGGTGTAGTAATATATACTTAAAACACTAATATGTCCAGGTGACATGCTATGGTACCCCTAAATGAACCATTTTTTAACATTTTGCACACTGTAAAGCAGCAGAACCCCTAGGAAAACCTATGGACAAATGGACAGTTCTGTGAGGAGGTTATAAAGGAACATTTACATGACTTACACTGCGTTCCACGTACACATTTACAATTTATCATTTCATGTTTTCCATAGGAATTGAACCCATGAAGACCTTGGCGTTGCCAGTTCCTTTTTCTACTGTTTGAGCCACAGTAGTATCACCCATCAAAACTGAAAAGGTTTTAAGGCTCTTGAAATATATATTATATGCTGTGACTTTAAATGCAGACCTTGAGCCAAAAACTCTTCACCAAACACAAGTGGCTTGTACATACTCTATATGGACAAAAGTATTAGGACATTTCCTTCTTTAGAACAGACAAAGGCACTTTCAAGACTGTGGCAACAAAGATGGAAACATAATTCACGTTGCAACAGTTTTGGATGTGTCTAAAAGGACTGTATCCATATGTACAAGTCACTGGTGTTTGGTGAAGAGATTTTGGCTCAAGGTCTGCATTTAAAGTCACAGCAGACCAGTCAAGTTCTTCCACACTGACTCAGTCAATGATTCCTTTCTGAACCTTGCATTATACACGGAGGCATCGTCATGTTAGAATAGAAAAGGTTCCTGTCCAAACTGGTGCTATAAAATTAGAAGCACACAATTCCCTATAACATCAATTTATGCTTAAACATTAAGATTTGTACTCATGGAAATTATTAAAGTAGTCAAACCTTTTCATTAGAAGGGGGTGCCAATACTTTTGGCAATATAGTGAGTGTGTGCATAGACTGTGTATATAAATAATACAACACTGAATATTTAACAGTACATTCTACACAAGCATCCTTGCAGGTGTTCACCGTACCCTGAATCAGATATCTCCATATGGAAGTGAACCTGGTGAGACGAACTACATGTGGGATGAGGAATGGACCGGAGACACGACCGAAGGTCCCGTGATGTTGAGCTGAAGACCCAGCAGAACATCTCCCACGATCAGAGCGAGAAACCAGGCATGAGCCCAACACATGGAGAAACACGCAGAACAGTCCTTCTGATGACTCACTTTCCCACCGCGCTGATGGGATGCTAGAGTCCACTCATGCGTGGTCACCAACACCAGCTCATTCGTGACTCAGAGACGCTTCGGCTTACTGTGAGAGGGACGATAGTGGGCTGATTCCAGTGGGCTCCGCTGGCCGACGGGTCGCAGCCAAACTCACTGTACTTCAGTCGATTGTAAAAGGAGAGACAATAGAACAAAGACCGATATATAAAGAGGATCCTCGGCGGCTTCTCCACGCACATCTAGCTTCTTAAAAACTGAATATTTATCTTTAATATCTGAGTCATTGTCTCTCTAAACACACTTCAGGGGCCTCCTTTATAAAACATGCAGATTTGATCAGAGTGTATGTTAAAATCACACCAACATAAGCAGCATTGGGGGTAACATTACTTACGTATTCAGATTACTTTTTTTACGTAACTAGTATAGTAGTACATTACTTTTAAATTTACAAGGAAATTTCTGAGTTACCTTTTTTAAATAAGTTAAACAAAACATTTTTTTCCCTGACTGCTCTTCTGTCCTCATGTTGGGAGAAATCAGAGACAGAGCACTTCCTTCAGCTGATGCTGATTCATTTCACGTTTGATGTCAAATGGCGCTTACAGTCGCCAAAATATAACTTTTGGGGTTTGTATTATTAAAAAACAAATAAGCACTCCCAGCTCAGGTGACAAAAAGTTACACAAAAGTAAAACAAAGCGATTCTTGCCACTCGTCATTCTCAGGTTAAAGATTGGGATGTTGACTGGTGCTCTATTGTAAGGTAATGAAATTAATTAGGGGGAGGAGATCTGAAACCATTCAGCTGCACGCTTTTTCAAGATCATTTGTGATTTATAGATTTCACAACTAAGGTGTATTCACATTTTTTGTTCATATGTTCACTACTTTGAAACACACGCACATTAGATCAAATCTAGAACGGTTTCTACAAAACATTTTATAATTACATGGAACTTCATGAATTAGGCAGAAAGCCTACATTTAGCGTTAGTACCTGACCATGAGCACAAAGTCTAAAAATAACAGACAACCATCATTAAACACACACACACACACGCACACACACACACACACACACACACACAGCTTCATAAGGGATTACTGCCACCTTCCTTCCAGATGAATGTCAAATCAGACTTTGGATTAGCTTTGCTTTCCTCCAGAGTAAAATTCATCCCATCATCAGCAGGAAGAGCTTCTATTCCCTGAAGCTCACAGAGACATCACAAGCCTCAGAAACAGAGGAACGCTGGAATCACATCCACGGATCCAGAGCAGTCGTGAACACTGCTTCCCACCGGGTTACGCTCTAAAAACATAAAGCTGCTTCACGATGCCAAAGAAGCTTTTTGTCTAAATGGTTCCATAAAGAACCTATAACATCTGCTAAACAAAAGATTCATTGTGGGGAAAAAAAGGTTCTTCAGATTATAAAAAGAAATAGATTGTTCTTTAAAGAACCTTTGACTGAAATGTTCTTTGTGGAACCAACATTTTGTTACACATAATATAATGTCATTTGAACGTTTATTTTTAATATTCTAAGAATGTTTTCTTGTGGTGACTTAAACATTATTTAAAGGTTACAAAAATGTTTCTTGACACATTCCATTAACTGCATCTGTACTCAAAATAATTTTAATAATTTCTTAGAATGTTCATCAGAGTACAAACATAAGTACTTTCTGAGATGGTTTTCTCTCAAGGCTCTGAGAACATACAGTATATCAAATATTAATAGAGTTATAAGAATGTACCATTAACATAAATTTCCAAACATTTTGTCCTAACATTTAAATACATTCCCTGTTGCCTGAGAAGTCCCAAAAATCAAGATGAGTAATCCATCACTGATAACATCCCATCTCTCTGCCCTCAGCACCTGAAGTAAATCCTCACGTGTTTTATAGACGTTATCCTGCGGTGTGTTTGAAAACAGCACTTCACTAATTCTTCTATAATTATTATACATGCAGCTTTTATGAGCTCATAGTAATTAAGGGATGAAATTAAAATAGAAAATACTTAATTTGTCACACTGCAGGAGCATGTAAAATGAACTAGTGAAGGCAAAACAATTATTAAAAACTAAAAAGAAATGGTGAATAGGACCTAAAACTACAGTAACATATTTAGTCCACCAACATGTTATGCATCATCAAACCAAATATTAATGTTCAACTTCATTAATTCACTGAAATAGTTTGCATTAAACTTTCCAAGAGCTAGATATCTGACAAGATGAGGTCTTTACAGCGCTGATATTTTGATATAAATGTGAGATTAATGAGCTGTGCAGGAGCGAGCGTTCATGCCCGAGGCTGACGAGTCTCATGATCGCAGGAAATCATGTAATTGGCATCTATTTAATATCTGAGAAACAAGCCCCACCAGATCAGACCCCGATCAGTTCTCAGGCCTCACAGCAGATTAAACCAGATGAAAATTAAACCTTAAACCTGAAAGGAAGAAATAAATGATTTTGAATGAAGGGAAAATCAAACATCATAAAAACAAACCAACAAACAGAGGATTTCTGGAAATTAGTTACACGGTAACTATCTTATGCTTCATTTTTATGAACAAAACTTAAAAATATATAAATATTGTTTTAATGTACAGCATGAAGAACTCAGTCTGATGAATGAATAATGTGCTTTCTGTGCTCCTGTGAAACATATCTTCTCCCTGCCCATCATGTTTAAATAATCTGATCCATCTGAGATCCTGCAGCAGTTTCTCAGCACACAGATGGTTATAATGAGGCCAAACAACACAAGGAAACATTGAAATGATGGAGGAAATGTAGTTATGTGATGAAAGAGCCACTTCGTCCTAAACACAACTTCAGCTGCACAAACCAGCCTGGACAGACATTACACAAGACAAACACAATCTACAAGCTGAATTATCATCTGAAGGCTAATATTCCAGCGCAGACCTGAGAGACAGTGATCTCATTTCACTGGGTATTTTTTATTTTTAAGTTTACTGGAATTATTTTCTCGTCTTTCTCTCTCTCTGCGGTGACAGATACGATCCTTCACATAACGCGCCTCTCTCTCTCTCTCTCTCTCTCTCTCTCTCTCTCCATCACACACACACACACACACACACACACACACACACACACCGGCTCTGTCCCGCTGTCGCGTCATTTCTGAGATGCTGCAAACGCGTCTGTAAGAATGAAAACGAATTTCACTAATAAATTACCGAAGATTCAGTCCAACTCTCTCTCTCTCTCACACACACACACACACACACACACACACACAGTTAAAGCAGAAACACACTATAAACGCATTATTGCGCGCGGTTCATGTTGACTAATATTCATTTTAATTTTTACTCGACCTGTAGAAATCTCTGCAGTGAAGAGCGCATTACAAACCAAATCCTTCACATCAGTCGAATAAACCCTTCGTGTTCATAAACGAATCATAAGAATCAATCAATTTGTTCTAATTAAATATAGCTATATTTCTTTTTAAGTTCATGTATTTTTCGTTGGAGGTGATTAATTTGATTCATTCCACTGATGCTACTGTACAACAAGACATTGAAATAATTATTAAAAAATAATGTCGGCATCAAACTTTTATAGATAATGAGTGAGAATAAATGTGCCAAATTTAGAATCGTCTCACCTTAAATGATGGATCCAGATATCAGCAAAGAGCGACTGAAACCATCGGATCTGAGGAAACAGTCTTCTGTTCTCCCAAACCAATAAAAGATGAAGGGATTCTGAGGAAATCAGGAGGAAAAATCCATCTGTCATGAGTTAAATCCTCTTCGTGGCGCGCAGGTGACCATCAGACTGACAGTGAGATCAGATGATGAGGATGAAGAGCAGGACAAATCGAAGATGAAGATGAAGATGAGGCATCAGTTAAACGTGTGTTTTCTCATCATGATGTGTGTTCTGGAGCAGGTGCAGTATCTCCATCATCGGCGGATCGCGGAGCATCTCCCGCAGCTTCAGCCCGCAGTGCGCCTCACATCACCGGCTCAGACACACAGCAGAACACCGCCGGACTCCGCTGGAGCTCGAGAGAGGGGGGGGGGGGGTGGAGAGAGAGAGAGAGAGAGAGAGAGAGAGGGAGGGAGGGAGGGAGGGAGGGGGGGGGAGAGAGAGAGAGAGAGAGAGGGGGGGGGGGGCGAGAGAGAGAGAGAAAGAGGGAGAGGGAGCGAGAGAGAGAGAGAGAGAGAGTCACTGCAGACGCGCACTGCCGCCCAATGGAGAAGATCTGATTCCAGCAGCCATTATGCAGGTGAGACACACACACACACATCTACACACACACACACACACACACATCTACTCACACCTATACACACACACTTTGCATCAACAGGACATTGAAAGTTCATGTTTAGAATGATCCAGGATTCTGCAGAGACACTGAACGAAGCCAGTGAGTGATTTTACTTGACATTTTAATTGGATTTCGTCCATCGCACAGCTCGACACTGACAGACTCGCGCTGGTGTGAGGTTTCCGTTACTCTCACGAGTCTGCTGTGATGGTTGATGGCTGGACCTGGATGTTCCTGGTGTGTGTGGAACATGAGGCTCATGAATGGCTCTTGTTAGATTCCTCCAGGACCTCTGAGACCCCTTCTGTGAGAGGAATATCGATGAAGGGCTTCGACACCGAAGAAAAGAGCCTCAGAGCCAGGCCCCTCTGTCCTCTCCGTGTCAGAGCCACGGGACAAACGTGACTCCGTAATCAATGAAAAGAGGGACAAACGCGGCTTTGATTGCGGCTAAATTAATCGTTCCATCATCTAGAATTGTAAACATCCACAGAAAAACCTGCCAGACACAGATGCGCTGGAGTGGAGTTCAAAACCAGGAGTTTGCTTGGGTTTTAATCTGAGCCAAGTAAAAACTGGAAAGAAATCAAATCTGAGTTATCGTAAAAATGCACCCTAATTTGCATACTGCATACATGAATTGGAAGGCTTTTTAATAGAGATGAATGACAAAAGTGCCCCAATCTTACTTCTGCTTAAGTACATTCGTTTAAAAACACCATAAAAGTTATTTTTCGAAGTAGACATAAATAAAACCGATTACTATAATAATGAAAAGTAAGAAACTATAACAAATATAAACTATTTTAGTTAGGCCTACTTAAATATGGTGATACTCGTTAAAAATATTATTTGATTATAAACTGATATAAACTGTTGGTTACACTATCTGAAGGTGTCCTTGTTACAGTTTAATTAAAGACACACAACAAATCTACAAAAAAGTACACTTATCATCAGACTTCGACTCAATTTTTAATTTCATTAAACACTTCTTGTAAAACACAACACACAGTTCTCTGTGTAACACACACACATCTAATAGGAATTACAGTTTTTCCCAATTGATTTGGTACATTTCTCCAAACTCAGGTAACAGCTCTCAAAACAGTTAACACAGTGATCAGTACACTTTGTAATTGTCCTAAACAGATAGTAAATTCTCCTTCATTTCATACAAATCACAAATCAAAAGCATAATTTTCTCAAAACACTGTGCACAAAAAAAACCTAATTTTATCACAGCAGTTCGTTCCCGGTTACTTAACTGTAACCCTGTTCCCTGAGAAAGCGGAACGAGATGCTGTGCTGCTTAGCGCATTAGGAAACGTCTTATTCATGACCAGCTGTGAATAATGTGTGTAACACGTCGATAGAATTGACCCGGTGGTAATATAGCCTCGGTTGATGATGTCATCGGGGCGCGCACCTGCAACACGGGGCCATAAATAGATACGCCACAGGTTCATCAACAGGAATTTTTGGCTGAAGAGCAGTCCTGGGACATATTCAGTAAGGCAATGCAATGCAGCATTTCGTTCCACTTTCTCAGGGAACAAGGTTACAGTTAAATAAGCGGGACGTTCCCTTTCGAAAGCTTCAGTCGATGCTACGCTGCTCAGCGCATTGCGAACAAGAATACCCACGTCGCTGTGCTTGAAAAATGTCTGGACCCCTAAGGTTGTGCAGGTGTGCTATCAAACCACAAGAAGGCCTCAGACATTAGCTTGTGATGTTAACTCAAAGACATGAGAGCCCGGAGTAGCATGGACATCCAAACTATAAAATCTTATGAATGTGTGCGGAGAGGACCAACCTGCCGCATCACAAACCTGTTGTAAAGGGGCACCCCTTATCACCATGAGAAAAACCATTTTAGAGTCAGAAGTCTTATCAGACACTGATTCTAAAGTTTCAAAGGGGGTTTCAACCAGACCCTCGAGAACTATATCTAAGTCCCAAGAAGGCATCTTGGTTTCACTGTAGGCCTCAGTCGTCTGGCCCCATGAAGGAAGCGAGAGAGCAGAGGGTGTCTCCCGAGTGTCATCCCGTCAATCAAGGCATGGCAAGCCGAAAGAGCGGCCACATAAACCATAAGAGTAGCAGGGCATGTGCCTGTTGCCAGTTTCTCTTGCATGAAGTCCAGAACTGAAGCAATGTGGTAGTTGACTGGGTCTGCATTGTGTACCACACACCACCTGTCAAATACACCCCATTTACCTGCATAACAATGTCTGGCGGAGGAAGCCCTAGCACTAAGAATGGTATTAATAACATCTGGCAAAAGCCCTGTGTTTCTCAGTTGGTACACTTCAGGGGCCAAACATGAAGATTCCACAGGTCGGGCCTGGGATGGAATATCTTGCCCCCTGCCTGAGACAGAAGGTCCCTCCTCTCCGGAATCACCATGGCGAGCCATAGAGGAGAAATACTATCCCCAAGAACCATACTCTGTTTGGCCATCGTGGTGCTATCAGCAAGAGGCAAGACTTTTGTTGGCAAACTCTGGCTAGGACTCCCAGGAGCAGATAGACTGGAGGGAACGCATACAGGCGCATTTTGGGCAATGTGTGCATCATCGCATCCAGACCCAGAGGTGGGGCTGGGTGACTCAGAGAGAAGTAGAGGGGACATTGCGCTGTCTGATGGGAGGCAAAGAGGTCCACCTCTGCTTTGCAAATTTTTTTTTCCAAATCTGTTTCACTACTTCTGGATGGAGCTTCCATTCCCCCATCAGTAGTGTCTGTTCAAACGCCATGGAATGTAACCTGGTGTTGTCCACCCATACTAGGACATGACAGCCCCTCAAATGATGGAGGAAACATTTCAGATCAGCCATCAGCTCGAGGCAAAGGGTTGGCAGAAAGGTCTCCTGAGGGCACTGAGGAGAGACGGGCACCGTGTAATACAGTACCAATGGCCCTTCTCCATGAGACAAATTCATGTCTCGACGAAGCTCAGCAACCACTTCCTCATGTGCCCAGAGCAACTAGCCCAGTGCCCTGACTACCCCCACCAGCAAGGGCGCCAGAGCGTCAGGACTTCCTCTTCTCATCAAGGACAGTCCTGATGTCTGGCCTGGGGGGTTGCTGAGCATGGTGAACCTGTCCCCAATCCCTACGAGGGGTAGCACGGTTACTACCCGACAGAAACCTATCCTCCAGCTTACTACGTTTGGGGGTCTCTTGTTTGCGTGGCCAGTCAAGCTGCAACCTGTCCACCATGCGACTAACCACCTCGAGCAGTTCCTCAACCACCTCGAGCATTTCCTTGTGAGAGGAACGCTCAGAGGTGGGCTGCTCACGGCCTGAAGACCCAAGAGATATATCATCCTCGTGGTGAACCAACAAAGCACCGGAGTGCACTTCAAGATCACGAGAGGATGTGCAGATCCGGTGGCACCGCAAGCGAAAGGGATGAGCCCATCACTCATTTGTCATGCAAATCTGCACGAGAGCCCTCCGATGAAAAGGTGGGTGCAGTCTGAAAATAGTTCAGACGAGCACGAAGCATCTTCACTGAGAGCAGTTCACAATGCTCGCATTCGCTCGTCTCTAAAGCCAGAACCACGTGCTCTTCCCCCAAACAAACAAAACAGTAAACATGTGTATCCAGCTCATACATAGGACGAGAGCATGGAGGAACACAACACATACCATTTCGTTGACTCATCCTACGAAGATCTGTAGCCGACGAGAAGAATCTTCCTGATGCACACATGCACAGAATGATCTGAAGACAAAATACCTGTGGCATATCTATTTATAGCCCCGTGTTGTGGGCGTGTGCCCCGATGATGTCATCAACCGAGGCTAAATTACCACCGGGTCAATTCTATTGACGTGTTACACACATTAATCACAGCTGGTCACGAATAAGATGTTTCCCAATGCGCTGAGCAGCGCAGCATGGACTGAAGCTTTCAAAAGGGAACATACTGTACAGCCAAACAAATCTTTAATATATCCGGAAAAACATTTGTAACTTTTTCATTGTTCTTCACAAAGATCACAAGCATTTTTGTACCATTTTCAAAACACAACAAAAAAAACTCTGAATTGTAAAATAGTCAGTTGCACACCTTGTGTGCAATGGTATAGTGTTAATAAAAAATATAAGAAGAGGTGGACAGGGAAGAAGATGAGGGCAAAGAGGAAGAGGAAGGAGGTGAGGTAGAATGAGGGTAGGGTACACGCGTGTTTCAAATGAAATCAGAGTCATACTTATTGACCATGTCATAAATCATGGTCTCTCATTGAGAGAAGCTGGCCAGAGAGTTCAGCCCAATATAAACAGTGGCTTCAACTATCCGTACATTTCAGAGGGAAAATATCATATCATTCTACTTTTACAATGAGAGTCCATGTAGTCTTGTTTGACATAGGTCTAGATCTCTACAGTAAATGTTCCTGCTTGTCCAAACCTTTTTCAGAATTTAAGTTAGAGAACATTCAGGGGGACAAACAATACTTTTTTTCACTTGAACAAGAGCATGCCATTGTTGACATGGTGGTCCAGAACAACACCCTCCGCCTCAAAGAAATTCATCAAAGAATAACACAGGACAATCAACTGTTCCACACTGTTATACTGCTGCTTCAGTGTGAACTCAAACTTCAGCAATAATTTCACAGTAGTCTTGAGTGCAATCAATGCCATTACTGTAAAACACAAATGTACTATATTTTACCTTGTGTTCTTTTTACTCTAGAGAATATTGGAGTTGGATAGCAGTGCAACTCATTATGAGTACCTGTATATTGATGAAGCAGGCTTCAATCTTCAAAAGAAAAAAAAGGAGAAGAGGGAGAAATGTGATTGGCCATCATGCTACAGTCAATGTCCCTGGACAACGAGGAGGCAACATCACTCTCTGTGCAGCCATTTCTACAACTGGTGTTGTGGCACACAGTGCTGTATTGGGACCATACAACACAGCAAGGCTCCTACATTTTTTTAAACCTCCTCAATGAAATCCTCTTTCCGCAGGGTGATCAGGAGCAAATGGTGCGGAATTTTGTACTTGTTTGGACAATGTCCAATTCAACCATTCAGCACTAGAGCGAGAGTGGTTTGAGAATCACCCACAATTCAGGATGGTGTTTCTTCCACCATATTCTCCTTTCCTGAATCCAATTGAGGAATTCTTCTCCTCTTGGAGATGGAAAGTACATGATCGCAACCCTTACAACCAAGTAAGTCTTCTTGAAGCGATGGAAGAGGCCTGTGGAGATATTGGGGCACAAGCATGTCAAGGATGTATACAGCATTCAAGGCATTTTTTTTCCCACAATGCATGACTCGTGAAAATATTTTCTGTGTTGATGAAATTCTCTGGACAGATGTACTTGAGAGGCATGATCAATAAAATAATTGATTCAATGAATGCAGTACATTTATCACTTTATTTTTTATATTTACCCATGTACTTATTTGCATTATATATATTTTGGTGTGTGTGGGGTGACAACTTATTGTTATACACCTGAACTTCTCATTAAAGAACTTAATGAAAAACATGTATTTTCATTTATTTCTTTGTGTATCTTCAGCTGAATTTGTTATAAAATCAACAGAGAACACACTGTTAGTTTTTATGTTAATATTGAATTTTAATAAATGCATTACTAGAATAAAATGCTGTATTTCATTGTGCAGTGAATACTTAATGGTTTCGCCAGCATAAGAGTGTGTTTGGTTTGCTGTGTTAACTGTTTTGAGAGCTGTTACCTGAGTTTGGAGAAATGTACCAAATCAATTGAGAAAAACTGTATTATTATGGCAAAGGTGTTTGCAAATGTTTGCTTTTGAGATGTGTTTGTGATATTTTGAATGCAATGCTTCATTTAGCATAAGATTAGAGGCATTTTACATTCTGTGTGCAATTCTTGGATTTGTGAGTAAAGTTTTGAAAAAAGGGGCATAGTTTTGCAAATGAGTAAAAAAAAACAGTAGCATGGTTTTAATCACAAATAAAAACCAAAATCCATGATTACTACACTTAAACTACAATAAAACCATGGTTAATTTCTGTAAGGGGAAAATCAGTACCAGTGCTGGCGTTCTCCTGAAGGCCATCCAACCCCTGACTCCAGCCGCTCAGCCCTGATCAGCGTCAGCAGGAACCGGACGGAGTAATGGCTGTAACACCGTCTCTATCGAGGATGAAAGGCCTGTCAAGAACAAACAGTCAACGATCATCGAAATAGACCGTGTCATTATCGTATCATCCACTTCAACAACGAAGCCAAGAGTGCAGTCAGAGCTCGAGGACGAGTGCTGCTTTCTTAAGTGAAGCTTTGCTTGATTTTTAAGAAGCCTTGATGAGCAGAGCCAGAGGCTGCTGTTGGTAGGTTCCCCTGCAGCAGACACACACACATACACACACACACACACAGAGAAAACAAACATCAGCAGTCAGGATTCTTCTGGGGTCTTCTGACAGCTTCAGGTTCAGGACAGACAGCAATAATAACACTGAGACTAAGGGGTTACTTCCTCTTTTTGACACTCAGATCAGATCATGCATTTCAGTCAAGACCCAGACAGCAAGCAGTTTTTTGGCCCAGATTTGGCCCACATGTGGCCCGCATGGATTTCACGTGGGCCAGATGTGGGCCGAATCTGGGCCAACACTATGTTGCTGTCTGGGGAGCCACAGTGTGAGTCTCCGTATGGAAGAGTTCCCTTCTTAACTCTTTCCCTGCCAGAGGTTTTGCTGATTTTCACAAAAATTTAATGGTCCCCAGAATATTTTGTTGCATGAATATCTGAACATGCAATACATTAAAATAATGATGAGACGCTGTACCCTCAAACACATTTTATTCTAGATTCAAACAATTATTGCTTTTTTTTATTTTTATCAACTCTTGAATGTAGGTAAGTTTCACAAAAAAGAAGCAAAATTTAAAGCAAAATCTGAGAAAATGTAATTTTTTATCAAATACTATATCTGGATCATATTCAGTAATATTATCAAATCAAAGCTGCAGTGGATGGCTTCCATCAGTTCTCACAAAGCTTCACAGGCCTTTACCACTTTCTGGATCTGACACAGCATTAGACAGTTTTCTTTTATACGAGATTGGTGTTGATGATTGTATTATTGTTCATATGCTTACATATGAGATCACTGGTTTCCGTGTCTTCCTTGTCTGTGGTTTTGATCAAGAGATTCTAGTCTCATTCAGGAGATGCGTAATAGCGCCCCCTAGTGTATAACAGTGAAAACCTGGAAAATTCTGTGTTTGGCGTGGAAAGAGTTAAAAGTGCCATATGCAGAAATTGAGGTTAAAATATCCATAACATGACCTACACGCATCAAAAGAATGAGAAGAAATAAGGGCGATGATGTCATTAAAAAAATGTCAAGTTATAGTGCTGCAGAGATATCAACCTTAATTAGCATTAGCATTACTAGCCCCGGCCCGACAGGTGTTGTAATACCAGTTTCGGCCGTGGGAGGCGGTATGCGGGCAACATAACCACCAGCCAACCTGCAATACACGAATAACTCGCAGGGCGTACCTGGACCTGATGTCAATCGTGTGGAAAGTACAGCCCACTACTTTCAGTTCAGAGATGAGAGCGGAAGGATAGCTGAAGCCCTTGGCAAGAGACCAACACCCGCTACAGGGAAACAACCGCGCTCGGAATCACAAATCAAATCCGATAAGAATACCAGAGTAAACATCGGCACTGCTTTTAATCGCTGGAGACAACTGATGGACCTGAAAGAAATGAGGTTCGACTCCAAACTTGCAAGTTAGATGTTGTTAGTATTTCGCTAGAAGTTTGTTTTATATGTTTGTGTATTTGTTTTCGGGAAGTTATAACATAGAAATGTATCGAAGGCTGTTCGATAAACGTGCTAATGTTAGTCATGGCTAACCGTAGCTGCGTTTGATAATTAGCTAGCTATAACTTAACGTTACCCATTTTATTATATAGGGCTGTGCATGTCTTTACTCATGTACATCTCATCAGTAAAGACGCTCCTGTAATTAGGAGTATATCTCCAGTACGTGTGTTCAGATCAGGATTGCCAGGTTTTCACAACAAATCCTGCCCAGTTGCTTCTCAAAACTAGCCCAATCTCGCTTCCAGAAGGTTCCCCGATAAAACATTGCTTCCCGGGGTTAAAATATAGGTTGTTGATGTTAAAATCGCAGGCGATTCTTTGTCGATTTTGAAAGTGATTTTGTGTTAGTTGTCGGTAGACTAAGGCTCTGTGTAGTAACTGCCGCTCCACCTGAACCAGTGTTGCCAAGTCTGCGGTTGTTTTTCATGTCCGCGGTTTGAAGCAATCCCAATAACTTTATATTTAGCCCCTAAAATGCTAATTTTACCAGGGAAACCCTTCCCAAAAATTTATATTTTAACACAGGGAATCAATTTTTATCGGGGAACCTCCAGGAAACGCGATTGGGCTAGTTTTGGACTAGTTTTAAGAAGCAACTGGGCAGGATTTGTTGTGAAAACCTGGCAACCCTGATCTGAATGCACATGCTGGAGATATACTTCTAATTACAGGAGCGTCTTTACTGATGAGAGGTGCATGAAAATCGCATTCGATTTTTTGCACAGCCCTATGTATCATAACTAACCTGCTCTGTCTAGTCTGTTGGTCTCCGTGTCCTCTTTGCTTCGTGGTTTTTCTGTGCGTGAAAAAATTGATGTGTGGTGTGAAAGCGTGTGAAAAGAGTCAATTGCGTGTGTCTCACGGTGAATGCTTGAGAGTTGGCACATTAGTTCTCAAGCAGAATAAAGGACAGGTTGATTATTGCTGATTAGCGTTTGTATTAATCTATGATGTGTCCCTGTTTGCCTACAGGGACATAAAAAATAAATTAAAAGTGATACGTGGACCAAGGTGTCTGAGATTGTTCATTTTAAGTAAAGGATCCTAATATTTCGTCCACAACAATATTTAATGAGGTTATAACTCCTTGTGGTTAGTCTGCACAAGATCAACAAGCTTGTTTGCTTTGCGGCCGCTTTAAATACAAAATAAGCATTCGATCTACGTTAGAGCATCTGAGCGCTCACAAATCTTTCTGCAGCGTCGTGAGCAGAGCGGCAAGAGCGATTTTTGACGCTCTAGACGCCGGCGTTGTGAACGCACAGTTAGGCTTCAGCTATGGCTGTAGTGTTGTTGTGAAAGTAGGGGTGGAGCATAGAGACTATGCCGTTTCTCGTTTGTTACTCTAGAGTAGACCAATTCACTTTATTGAGGCATACTGCCCCCATCTGGTATGGAATGTGGAGTATGACTTGATTTTTTTTGCCAAACATTACAGATGGCACCTTTAATAACAGTGGAGATGTTCAGAAATGAGAATAGCTTTAGAATGAAACAGTTCCAGATTACAGACTCTCTTATATTTCTATTCACGTTTGTTTTATTCCATCATTAGTGTTCTTGCATTGAACTGGTGACCACTGTTGGTGCTTTGGGAAAAAGACATCCCTGCTGTGTGTTTAGTTCACCAGGATTCAGAGTCCTGTGTAAGACTGAATACTGAAGAAAGCGCAAGAGCAGCAGAATTCATTTACTGCAGATCCAGGCCAGCAGAATTCATTTCAGTTCAGCTATAGAGTTCACTGTAGAAAGCCTCGATCTCATGAACCCGGGGCGACAAGCGTGTCATCTGCATTCAGCGCAGTGATAGTGATGCAGCGAAGAAGAACCTCACTCAACACACTGGTGAATTATGTAACAATGTGTCACCTTTGTTCGGTGAATCTGGTGAATGGTGTGGTGAATTTGAGTCTTTTGTGATGAAGCACACAGCATTACATCACTGATTATACGGAGTTATTTCTGTCTGCTCTGACAAAAGCTCTTTCACCGCCTAACAGCATGCAGACACATCTCAAATTTGTGTTTTTGTAAAGGTTTACGAGAAGTCGGTGCCTGTTTACACGTACAACCTGGTTTGCTAAGGCTGTTTTTCTCAAATAGCACATCACTTCTATTTCCAGTCGGTGTGATCAGCATCTATTACAGTTTGCACTTAGCAGAAACTATGCCAGCACTCAGGTTTAAACACTTCATTTAAAGTGGTCATGATATGGATGTTTTGCACAAAAAAAAAAAAATATGTGGAAAAATGATTTTTTACATTCTGACCCTCTGTCTAAAATGAGCTGTTTAAAGAGGTGTGTCCTTTAAGGATGGTCAGTAATCAGCCGCTGTTGTGATTGGCTAACGTCATTGCTTAGGAAACAGTATCAATGCCCCTCAACGCCATGTGAGTGACATTATATTAAAAAAGGTCATTTCCAGATGAAGCATTCTCTCTCAACAGATGTCTCTTTGTGACTCTCCATGACACTGAGCCTCGTTTACAATACAAAATCCTCAGACATGATCCCGGAGGCCGTTGTGATAAACTCTCCACTTGTTCCTGACGCTGGGATCCTTCTGACATCTGTACACAGATGTGAACGGGCTGTTTAATGGAAAATGTTGTTTAGTAAATTCTAATTTCCATTTGCTTTTGAAACAACACGACACTCGCATTTGTGATCAAGTGTTAGCCGTTAAGTGACTGAATGGTGGGCGGGGCCTATGGTGAGAACAAGAGGTGTGTTTATGCAAATGCTTGTGATGTCATAATGCACCTCAGATCCAAAACAAGCCATTTTGTCTGAACATGGATCTATCTGCTCAGTATTGGCCATTGACACTTTTGCTCGGCGTCTGAGACTCATTTTCAGACTTGAGTTGTGCTGAGGTTTTCATTGGGGATTCGAGCCAAGCTTTATATTCACTTTAAGTAGAGTTGGTGTAAAAAATACACTCATGTTATGTGAGGAATCAATCTGATGTCGAAACTTGCATATTATCCATTATATACAGCATAGCATTCTAAATTAGAATAAGTGTCCCAAACCATATGTTGGAATGAGTATTGAATAAACCTGGATTTAACAACAAACTTGAATCATAAGTGTTAAAAACTTCACATCTGTGTAACCCTGCAGCACAGAAGCAGTCATCAGTGTCACAGACGTATATCTGTAGAAATAGACAATACATTGTATGAGTCACAATTATACATTTCTCTTTTATGACAGAAATCATTAGGATATTAAGTAAAGATCATGTTCCATGAAGATATTTAGTAAACTTCCTACTGTAAATATATCAGAACTTAACTTTTGATCAGTAATATGCATTGCTAAGAACTTCATTTGAACAACTTTAAAGATGATTTTCTCAATATTTAGATTTTTTTGCTCCCTCAGATTCCAGATTTTCTAATAGTTGATTTAAAAATGCACTACACTACTCTGCTACACACTCAAAATAATCTACTTTTTCTCCAAACAAAAAAAAAAACAAAAAAAAAAACGTATTTTTAGGGCATAGTTTAAATAGACAGATTGGGATGTAATCCTGAGCTGCATTTTAAAGTATGGTCGCATTTGATGGCCACGTTTCAGAAAAGTAACCATTATAAAATTGACCATTATTACTTGTGAGGTGAAAATGACTGCAATTTCCTTCTTGCTTTGGAATGTAATGGTGACTTTTCTTGAAACTATGCAGCCTTAGTGATGTATGCGGCAGAAAAAGGCGACCGAGGTGATGTCACAGACAGCAGACGGGACAAATGAACGAGCATGAGACACTTTAAACAACAATCAGACACTGAGGAAACAGCTGCTGGAGATCCCACGGTATCTGCACTATTACTGCAATCACCAAGAACAGTGGAAGAGCCTTCCTCCCCATGAGCACGAGATAATGATGAGGATCTCAGAGACCTGACTGTTCTCTCACAGGAGAACATCACGCGCTCTTCTGTCATCCGTCCTCCGCCGAACGCAGACTCAGCTCCTCATGCTGTCACCGAAGGCTCAGAGTCAGAACGTCATTTAGCAGAAACACACTGTTCTGACCCCGAAGATCAGCAGAATCTGTCAGTTTCTCTACAGCGCTCCATCATCATCCAGCAGCCAACGCTCGAGTCACAGAAGAAGAAGAGCACAGCTGATTTCCCAGACATCAGACGCTGTGCTCCCTGATTATTTGTTGACTTTCATAATGTTGTGATGACGGTCTGATTGGACGCCGTTACGGTTTTATATCTTTTTGATTGCACACATAAACCGCTCAAACTCTAGAAGGTTCTGACGACCTTGTGGACGTTTAATCGCAGCAGCTGTGCGTCGCTTTCATACGCCATCATAAAGAGTTCTGTTTGGGCATCTGGTGTTCAGATGAATAATCATCAGATGAGACTCTAATAAAACACATAAATATGTAACCGCAGGTGGAGGAAGACGAGCGAGAGAGAGAGAGCGAGAGAGAGAGAGAGAGAGAGAGAGAGAGAGAGAGAGAGGGGGAGAGAGAGAGAGAGAGAGAGAGAGAGAGAGAGAGAGAGGGAGAGGGAGGGAGACAGAGAGAGAGACAGAGAGAGAGAGAGAGGCCAGGTTTATCTGAAGTTGGTTTAGTGAAGCTTGATTGGCAGTGGCCTAGATTCTCAGTCGTCTCCAGATCGTCCCATTTCTGCTGCGCATCGCTCTAAACTGTGTCAGTCTGTCCCGGGAACATTTGGCAAAATGGAGGAGCTTTCTGCCCCAGATGATTATAATTCTCTCTCCTTCCCTGACACACACACACACACACACACACGCAGCGTTTATAGCCCAAGCTCCGTGTGGAAGTGTGTTTGGTCTGTTTGTGATATCTGAGAGAGAAACAGTGTCGAGTAGAGTAGTTAGCTCAGTCTCAGCCGATCAAAATGGTTTGTTTGGTCTCTGAACACTGACTAAACATAGACATCATCTGTTCTAGAACAGTTTCTTTCAATCACAGAGAAAACAATTCAAATGAAAATTAATTTAGCTACTTAAAACATTGCTACTTTACTTTACATGTCCTGAGACAAGAGATGCTTTTTGTCAATCTCACAGGAAAAATATCTTTAAAATTATGATTTCAACAGATTATTTAAAAACATTACTCCTTTAAATATTCCTTTTCATTTAAATTAAATTAAATTAAATTGAAACTTGAAAAATACTGATCCTTTAAGTGTCTTAAGACATAAGGGTTGCACTTCATTTTACAGTACGTATACTAACATGTACTTACAGTGTATTTATCTAAGAAAGTTCTGGTAATACAAGGTAACTACATGGGGTAGGGTTAGGTTTAGTACCTAGTTATTACATATTATAATTACTATAATAAGTACATAGTATGTACATGAGGAACAGGACTGTAAAATAAAGTGCTACCGACATAAGATACTTCACTAATATAATGAAAAACAAACTTTTAATAGGACATTATTAGATTATTTATTTAAATGCATTTAGTATGTATTATGCCACTTTCACTATATAAAATAAGACAATAGACATTGGGTGCTTTTTTGTCATTATACTATATTAAAGGTGTCCCAGATTCTTACAGGGACAAACAAGACAAGTAGAAAATAAAATAAAATAAAGTTTGTATATCAAAGACTGTTAATTTGTTTTAACATGTTTGGGTGAATATCCTTTGGTTACACTTAATGTTTGATGGTCAGCTTTAGATATTCTTTCCAGCTACACATTAACTGACTCTAGAGTAAAGCTACTCACAGACAAATCAGAATAAAGTATTACTGATCCTACTTCCATTTTCCACAAGAGTAATGTTTAATTGAAGCATGCATTTATATTTAGTTTTTTCTTACCTTTCACATATATTTTAACCAAGAATATCAGCCTGGACTTCCATTCCTGGGTTGGGGTGTTTCAGATGGACAGTTTATTGCTAATTGAGTTATTTCTAATGCAGGTTTAGCTGAGCATTGCATTCTGAACTTCATGACTGTTGTGAAAAACAGACAAATATAAAAACAACCAAAAATGGCTGCAACTCAACAGTGTAATGTACTTTTTCTCATTTTAAAATAAAGAAATGAGTTAAAAGAGAAATGCACAAGCCCTGATCGTGCAGAAGAACTCAAAGTTTCTCATCATCATGCGTTTCCATGACAACCATTAAAATCACCTCATCTTCAGTCATTTCGTGAAGCTTAACTCCAAATTTGCTCTCTTTTAAAAGTCATAGTTAAACTTCAGGTTTTTATCACTCTTGTGAAATTGGATTAATTTGGAGCCTAAATGGAGTTCCATGCCATGCACAGAAGCGGTGTAATAAATAGGCAAAAATCTCATTTAAACTGCAATAATAATTGAAGCATGGTCCCAGTGATTCATTGTGAAATAATGATGTCTCTTTCAACTTCCATTATGCAGTTTGATTTTTATAATGATCAAAGCCGTTGAGTTTCTTCATCACATTCACTCAGAAAAGCACTTCTTTTCTAAAGCGTGGCACAGATTGTGTGCTCAAAAGATAAGATCAAATATTTGCTTTTGAATGGCATGAAATTAGTGCATAAATAAAACAAAGAGCAAATGAAATATGAAGCGAAGTGTTAAAACTAAGATCAGATGTTTCAAGGATGCAGAAGATCAATCTACTTCGTTAGCATAAGATAAAAGACACGCACACAAACATACAGTAGACCCTCGTGAGAAAAATCCTCATGGAAAACAGACTAAAAACACTGCATTGTCTGGGAAAGTTTTAGTTTTACCTCCGCATGATGAAAGGACTCATAGGAGGAACATAATGGTTGATGAATCGCTTTAACAAATCATTTACACATTTAACACTCACTGTATTTGTACAGTGTCCATGTCCACAGTGTTTGTGGGAAGCTGAGCTGCAGCCGATAACAGATCCGACCGCCAAGATCCGCTCAGATTACAGGAGACCCACATAACATACACGAGCGATGGAGGAGATAGAGCCAGCCTCTAAACTCCCAGAACACACACACACACACACACAGAGAGAGAGAGAGAACACAAACAGAACACACACACACACACACACACAGAGAGAGAGAGAACACAAACAGAACACACACACACACACACACACACACGAAACATGTCAGAATCATCTCAGCATCTGCAGACGCATCTCTTTACTGAATCACAAACACACACGACACGTTCATCATTCATTGATTATCCAGGAGAGGACACCAGAAGCGACTCAGTCAACACAAAGACAACATGCATGTGCTGTGAGTCTGAAACAGAAAACAGAATTCACAGTCTCTCAGTAAAGCTCATCTTTAATATAAATATAATGCTAAAGATTATGCTGTTTTTAAATCATTTTTACAGATGTATCTCACTTCTGTGCACAACCACAAACACAATTTTATAACTTTATATTGTTTGTTTTTCCTCTTTCCTTCTTTTTTTTATTTTTCCTATTTATCATTTTGCCTTAATGTTTCTTAGTTTGAATGTTTTAATAGCTGTTTTATCATCTGGCCAAATGACTACAGTTTAAATTAGCCAGCTGCCTAATAAACATAAAGAAATGCTAACAAATGCATATTGTCTTCAGAAGTAAATGAACAAACCTGGCGTTCTGTCCATATGAAGGAGTGTGACGCAGCTCAGTAATGAGAGTTTAATCGTCTGTCGTTAACTCATTTCACCGTCTTTATCTCAGTGAACTCTTCACATGTCAGACTGACCTCGCGCTAAATGCTCCGAGTCTCTTCGCTCTGTTACTTTAGTTAAATATGAATCATTTCTTGTCCTTGCATAGATTAAAGATGAGTTCAGCACGCGAGGAACACGATGAAGAACAGATACAACACAGAGACGCAGTTTTTCTTCATATTTACATTTCATTTTGATATTTGCAGCTTTCATTTTAATTTTAATTAAACTTTTAGTAATTTTGTAGTGTATAATTAATAAATAATTTTCATAATTTTTATTTTAAATTAACTAACAAAACGTTTATATATATAGCTGTGGAAATAAATCTGTAAATTATCCATGCACATGAATCATGTTCAGGCATGTACTGGCCATCGGGACTACCGGGAGATTCCCGGTGGGCCGCGGTCTGGTTGGGCCGGTGCGTTATGTATTTTGTTTTTAAATCATTATTTATCGCAAATATATTCGTAAGTATATTTTTGTACAGTCCAATTCCGGCCTTATGTCTCTCTCATGAAGCCGCAAGATGCTTTTTTTTTACGTTAGTCACAATAATTTATTTAAAACATTACATAAAGCAGTATAAAGAACAGATAAAACGACGCGTGCTCATGATGCTGATGCGAGCTGCGAGACGTGACGTGTTCACTGCTCATTGGCCAATCAGAATCAAGTTCTAGCCTTGAAAAGCGGCCGCTTTACAACTGCGACGAAATTCAATATGTTAAATAATAAAATATCGAAGCGTAAAGGAGGGGCCGAACGTTGAGAGAGAGAAAACGACAAGCACTTGAGGCAGATGCCACCAAATGTGTCAAGATAAATAAATTATTTGCTGGAAAGCAAAAGACTTGAGGGAAGACGTCCTCAAGGCGGGACTTTACTGCTGAGATGAGACAGAAATGTAATGATACACGTAGGCTACTGCATTGTTTTGTTTCAAAAAGTTAGGATATTCCAGCTGTAATATGCCACCACTCACTGATCTATATAAATTACATTTAAAATTCTCAGCTCTCAAGTTCTGTCCATTTTATTACAAAATTCAGACAATACCGTTTTGGCGTCAGAGAATGTGACGTGACAGATCGCTTTAGCGCCTCAGTTCAAGTAAACCGATCATCTGTTACTTTCTGTTTAAAGATACAGTACATGCCTCAGAAATAATATCGATCAGTTATCAGTCAAAACAGCAGGAGAACAATTATTTCACAGAATGTTACATTTACCTCAAGAAAGCCCTTTAAAGACCATAGCAGGTTACTTGAGATTGAAAAATAGCCATAAGAAAGGAGTATTTTGCTAAATATGTGCACTACAGTACATATTTATTATATTTTCACCTAAAGTATTTTACATTTGATTATGCAATATATCTGTACCTGAAAACGGTGCTATTTATGATAATTTTTTAACATTTTTATTACTGACTGTTCACTTGTCTTCATTAATGTTTGAACTTAATAGTTAGTGTTTATTGTGGTATTGAAATTACAATTGTGAAATGAGATTGCAGCTTATTTACAAAGAAAACAATAGCAATTTTATTTTTATCTTTGTTTATGTATTTATTTTTGGCAGGGCAAGAAAAGTTCTGAACCCTAGGATTGAGCTCTGCATTTGAATAAAGTGACGTGACATTCAGCCAAGTATGGTGACCCACACTCAGAATCCGTGCTCTGCATTTAACCCATCCAAAGTGCACACACACAGAGCAGTGAACACACACACACACACACACACACACACTGTGAACACACACCCAGAGAAGTGGGCAGCCATTTATGCTGCGGTTTTTTAAAGGCCTTTGATTATGTTATGAAAAATTTTAAATAAATCACTACACAACGTTCTTTGTCTTAATTACTCTTTTATTTTATTGTAGATCAGTGGTCTTTATGAATAATGCTTACTATAGTTCAGTGGTCTTAATACTAGCCTACTATAAGCAGCCAACAGGTCAGAGGTAATTTGTGTGAATTAATATAAAAAAAAGTGTTATGTTGCAGCACATGAAATATAGTTACAGCAGAAATTGTGTACCCTAAGCATTAATATTTCTATTAGAATAATAAGAAGCACATAAATTAAGACCTTTAGATATTTAAAATAAAGCCTGATAAAATAATTTACATTTTCTTTGTTTATTATTTTAATAGTTTTTTCTTGGTTTTGATAGTAATACATTCTAATCAGTAATTTTAAATCCAGATTAATGTATGTATAGACATGTAGTGTGCGTGTGTGTGAGTGTGTGTGTGTGTGTGCGCGCGCATGTTTACATGCATGGTGGGCTGGTCTGGATGAAGTCCAGGGCTGATTTTTTGTCCCAGTCCAGCCCTGATGTTTAAATCATTATTCCATGACTGATTCACACGGATCAATCACACGATTCGTACACTGTGAACACATCTGTCTGATTTCCTCACTGATGATAAACCTGTGTTGAGTTTGACACATCTGAGGATGAGAACACGCCGCACTTCTGTGGTTTGAGAGGAAATAAAGATCACAGACAGTTCTTCTGAGCGTTTCTGTGGTGAATACAGCAGCTCAGCCAATTAGAGAGCTCGAAGCCCTGCAGGGACCAATCAGAACCCTCCTGCAGCTCCCTCAATGCTGGCAGAGTCAAACGAGAGAGAAACACAGCAGAAACTGACCTGATTTGTGCATATTTAACACCATCTATTCTACAGCAACCATTCATTCATCTCAAACAGCATCCTCACACGAGTCCAACCACGGCGTCTGAGGAGTGTCACTGCTTTAGGAAGAACAGGAGAAGGAAATCAATGCATGACCTCGTTCTCCTCTCAAATAATAACTGCAAGCACTTTTTATAAATATGATTTATCTTTCTCTTCAAATCTATTACAATTAGCAGAGCTATAAATTGCTTTCATGCTGAACGTCAGACTGAACATTGAGCTGATCATCATCTCACTTCAGTGAATTCAGCTCCAAACATATAAACACCACCATAACCTAGGGCTGTCCATTTAATCAATGTTCATTTGGTGCGATTACTTCTGATTAATGCACTAACGCAGCGCCCCGTCCAGACCTGTCAGTAATGTTGTTTCTGATGATCATGATGCAGGGCGACTGACTGTGTGAGGAACTCTATTAGAGTGCAGTTATATGAGCCTAATATTCAAGTATTTTGTGCAAATATCACCCTCTTATATTTCTATCATATGATATAGTTTAGCAATATGACTCAGGAAGAGTGCTGTTTTTCCCCAGTATCTGCACCGCTGCAAAGGTCATATTCATTTATACAGCAGTTCGGTAAACAATAAATCAATATTGTGTTACATATTAGACACAATATTGTCAATATTTTCTGTTTTGCTCAATTTCACAAATGAAAATAGTTCAGATACACAGCAGAACTGTTGAGCATCTCTGATCAACACATAGCAGTGATTCGTTACTGAATGAATCCACGGTTTTGAATGAATCAGTGAATCAGTGACTTATCATAAAGACTGTCACCTGCTTCGTTTATGAATGAATCAGCCGTTTGAACAAATCAATTGATTAAATGATTCAATGACTTGCTCATTAAGACAGGGGGGAAACAAAAACATTAATGCCCATTTAAAACTCCTTTATCTTACAGTAAAAACAATGTTTCTGAAAACTGTTATGGCCACATTGTAGCCTTAAGCCTGTAGTGTAAGTGTAATAAATTCTATACTGAATCAAAATAATTTAATTCTAAACCTATGTTTCTGCAATGTGTATTCGATGCTTTTCTCTTCCAACACCGTAATGATCAATTGGGGGTAATATCTCAGCCAGATCTGATCTGCAATAAATATGTGATTAATCTGTCAGAACTTCATGAAATTTATTAAAGATTTTCAGCATTTGACAGCTCTACAAAAACCACAACTACAACTATATCCCAAAGAACACCAATGCGCGCACACACACACACACACACACTCGGCGTGTCTCTCTGGTCCAGATCATCTGACCCTCACAGATGGCATCATGACACGCATATATAAAATCATCTGTTCATCTGGACTCATCTGCATATTTAGTGTCACATTATACGCTGTGTTAGCGCCGAGTGTTTGTGATTCACATTCAACAGGACGACAGACTCTCACAAACACGCCGGCATGTTTCCTCGCAGAGCTCAAGGACAGCAAACTCTCTGCACTTCTGCAAACAGACACACACTGTAAAAGACATCCATAAAATGTATACAAAATAAATACATTAAAAATGTAATGCAAGGAATTCTGGGAATGTTAGTTTAAGTTGCATGTAATGCCAATAGAGTTTTTCACCATATATAGACCTTCAGCATTGACCAAAGCCATTAAACACTTTCATGGGTTTTCCACACAGAACTTAACCCAGTTATCATCTTTTTAACCCCTGCTTTGAACCTCAGCATTTCACAACGTAATTTCAGAAATGTTTAATTTTCAAACAGGGTTGTGCGTGCTTTTAACCCCGGGTTATGAGAGCTAGTTAACCACACATGACAGGGTTAATTAATGTGGCGTTAAAGTGTGAGATGAAACAAACAACATTTCATAAACTGAGCTGCATGGACCTCATCTAATATTCATGAGCTTAGTACAGTCACAGAAACCTCAACATGCAAAATGTCAAAGAGTGATAGAAAATGTGTTAATTAAAATTTATTTAAAAACTATTAAAAATCACTTTAGTAAATGAAATGTCTCACACCGCTCTGGGGGATGAATAAAGGGCTCCTGTAGTGAATCCATGCGTTTTATTCTTTTCTTCTTTCACTTCTGTTATCTGTCATACATGGAATGCCGGTCATAAATTAGAAGCACATAACAAGGATTTGTAAAGAAAAATTATGGAGGATTTTAATATTAGCCAAGAGGAGACTGGTTTCCCTTTGTTAAGTTAATGAAACTTTGCTTCTTTAAACATACTTGTGAGACTAGTGTATCTCACAGACGTCCTCCGTCATCCGCCAGAACGCTTCTGTGATACGACAGCCAGCAGAAGTGAGAGAAAAGCATTTATTACGGTTGAAATACGTGAGGCATGTTTTATTATGGATGCGCAAGCTTTATTTAGAAACATCAGGAATACATAAACCTGATGCTCAAGAGCAAAACGGTATGTTATTTGAGCAGATCACATTCTGAGGTCATCCATCATGTTCACATGGGTTTACAAGCATTCAGTCTAAGAATCACCCGTTTAATTGTTGAACATTTATTTAGATTTTACAATGCAGATTGTGTCAAAACTGTTTTACAGTATTAAAAAGAGAATTAGTGTGATGTTTTCAGTTTGGTTCACTAGGCTACACAATCATGGGGAAGACTGCTGATCTGACAGTTGTCCCGAAGACAATCATTGACACCCTTCACAATGAATGTAAGCCACAAACATTCATTACCAAAGAAGCTGGCTGTTCACAGAGTGCTGTATCAAAGCATGTTAACAGAAAGTTGAGTGGAAGGAAAAAGTGTGGAAGAAAAAGATGCACAACCAACCGAGAGAAACGCAGCCTTATGAGGATTGTCAAGCAAAATCAGTTCAAGAATTTGAGTGAACTTCACAAGGAATGGACTGAGGCTGGGGTCAAGGCATCAAGAGCATCACACACAGACGTGTCAGGAGATTTACTGAACCACAGACGACGTCAGAGGCATCTCACCTGGGCTAAGCAGAAGAAGAACTGGACTGTTGCTCATTGGTCCAAAGTCCTCTTTTCAGATGAACAGGTTTTGTGTTTCATTTGGAAACCAAGGTCCCAGAGTCTGGAGGAAGGGTGGAGAAGCTCATAGCCCAAAGTTGCTTGAAGTCCAGTGTTAAGTTTCCACAGTCTGTGATGATTTGTGGTTCAATGTCATCTGCTGGTGTTGGTCCATTGTGTTTTTTTTTCACTGCATCCATTTACCAAGAAATCTTGGAGCACTTCATGCTTCCTTCTGCCGACCAGTTTTTTGTAGATGCTGACTTCATTTTCCAGCAGGATTTGGCACCTGCCCACACTGACAAAAGCACCAAAAGTTGGTAAAATGACCATGGTGTTGGAGTGCTTGACTGGCCAGCAAACTCACCAGACCTGAACCCCAGAGATAATCTATGGGCTTTTGTCAAGAGGAAGGTGAGAAACAAGAGACCAAAAAATTCAGTTAAGCTGAAGGCCACGGTCAGAGAAACCTGTGCTTCCAGACCACCCCAGCAGAGCCACAAACTGATCACCTCCATGCCACGCTGATTTAAGACAGTAATTTTTAAATAAATTTATTTGATATTTCTTCTGGGCTATTGAGTTACAACAAATGTGTTTTAGAAACACACGGTTATAACAGCCAGAGAAAAGACTAAGACAGAAATCAAGGGTCAAGAGCCCAACTAAAGCAAACACTGATCTCTAACATGGTTACTTCAAATGAAACAATAAATCAACATCTAAACCTTAGTTCATTCTCAATAAGATCTTCTGTAGACGTCTGACAGAAATAAAGTCAGTCTGGTTATTAATAAGTGGAGCTGGTGATGATGTTTGTGGGTTGTTTAATCAGATCTTGAGAGATTTCATGTATTTTATTTCAGTTGATTTCATCTAAGTCTGTGTCTGAAGTCAGTTGTAGTAGTTCTTGTGTTTCTCTTTTCTTCAGTGATTCTGTTTGTTAACAGCAGCTGTTCATCACTAATTCACTATTATCACTCAGTTAATCACTTAATTACTTAATTGCAATGTATAGCTTCTTTTCTGAACCCAACTGAATTGAGTAAAGAGTACTTATAACTGTTAGTTTTAAAACTTAAATAGTTTAAGACAATCGGTTTCCTCAAATGGTTTGAGTTAACATAACTTGTCAGGTTTGAGTGAGGCTGTGTCTGAAGTCAGCTGTAGTTCCTTTATTTTCTTCACTGATTCTGTTTGTTAACAGCAGCTGTTCATCACTAATTCTCAATTATCACTCAGTTAATCACTTAATTATTTAATTGCAATGTAAATCTTCTTTCAGTGAACTCAACTGAATTAAGTTCAGAGTACTTAAATGGTTTGAGTAAACCTAATTTGTCAGGTTTTTAAGGATATCTGTTTACTCAAATGGTTTGAGTTAACATAACTTGTCAGGTTTGAGTGAGGCTGTGTCTGAAGTCAGCTGTAGTTCCTTTCTTTTCTTCAGTGATTCTGTTTGTTAACAGCAGCTGTTCATCACTAATTCTCAATTATCACTCAGTTAATCACTTAATTATTTAATTGCAATGTAAATCTTCTTTCAGTGAACTCAACTGAATTAAGTTCAGAGTACTTAAATGGTTTGAGTAAACCTAATTTGTCAGGTTTTTAAGGATATCTGTTTACTCAAACGGTTTGAGTTAAGTTACTTGTCGGGTTTTACAGTGTAATGCATAATTAATTGTAAAGTGAATTTCATGATAACCCACTAGTAATGACTGAAGTCATTTTAAACTTTTGTGGTTTATGTAAGGTCCTGGTTAGTACTTCATTTGCTAGATTTGGTGACACTAAAATCATTACTAGTGGGCTACTGATCTTCACTTTAGAATACTAATCCAAATAATTACTTATTTCCTCAGAAGACTTGAGTCATTACTATCCAAAACCTACCATCCAAACATATCTCGAAAGCTTGACATCAGTCAATAGGTTATCATGCTTTTCACTTCAGAATACTATACCAAATAATCAGTAGTTCTTTTAGAAGGATTTGGTAATACTTGAGTCATTTCTAGTGGGTTACCATGACCTTCACTTTAGAATTAATTATACATTGTGCATAATTTATATTAATTATGAACCTGTATGCAGTAGTTCTTAGTAGTTATTTATGATATATGAAAAGAATATTAGTTATTGATTAGCTAATAATGAACTACCAGTTTCACCTGAGCACTATTACTTACTAAATCGTTAATCAGAGTTTCTTGTTAGCTAATAGTAGTTACTAGAATGTTAATAGTTATTCATTAGCGATTGAACTCTAAAGTGTCACCGCTCTATTTGCAGAAGTCATATGTTTGGAATCACAGATTTCAGAATATTTCATCATGGTGAGTTTGCAGGTGAACAGAGACTTTGTAATAGTCTTCAAAGGTGTGACAGATGTTTCCTCGGCACTCACGTAATCAGAGTTTTCTTGTACGTTGTTCCGTGACACTGATGATTAATGACTGACTTCAGATGAGCTGCTGATGTTCAAAGACATTCGGAGTCGATCATCAGAGAATAAAAGGCAGAACCGATGATGAAAACACACAGACTGACCAACATCAAGAGCATAAAATCATAGCCTGAGATCTGAACACATATGAGTGTTGCCAAGGGGACACACCTGTCAGTCAATCAATCAATCAATCAATCAATATGAGTGTAAAACTGGTGCAGCATCACCTGAACATCCTATCAACCCAAGAAAACACTTCACTAGGTGATCACTTGGTGGCGCTGTCCCCAATGATTACACAGATGATCAATATTTATTTATTTATATTATTATTTCATTAGATATTACTGTCATCCAATCTCACAGGTTCATCAGAACATGCTGGTGAAGAGCCTACAAAACCAAAGGAGCAGCAGTGGGAACATCAGACAAAACAACAGAATCTAAGACTGTGCAAAACAAACAAGTGAAAATAAAAGTCAGAAGCTCAACGAACTATAAAAGAGATTCAACTCAAAATGTCCAAATCTCAAACTTTAGAAGAAAACTGCACCTTCATAGTTTCTGCAGGTTTTATGAAGATGAATGTAAAACGTTTTTAAGTAAATAAAACTTAAGGAATAAATTGAATGGGACTCAATGTCAGAATGGTCTCTAAATGTAAATGTCTTGTTTTAGCAACACTTCAAAGTTAGAAAATACAACTTCCTATTGATCTGCATTACTTTTAAATGAATTTTACCCCAAAAAAAAAAAGAAAAAAAGAAAACTAAACTTTATTGTACTTCTGAACAAACTGCAAAAAGTGAGGCTCTTCCTCAATATTTTTGTCTTGTTTTCCAGTGCAAATGACTAAACATCCTTAAATCATGATGCAAACTGGAGAAATAAAATGCCGAAATAACTCTACTTTCTGAGAAATTGATCAAAATAAGGTGAATTTGATTGAAACATGAACAAATATCTGCCAAATGGGCAATATTCTAAGGAAAGTTTTCATTTCACATGGACAGATATTTCTTCTGTTTAAATCATAAACTAGCTTCATTTTGATCAGTTTCTCAGAAAACAAGACTTCAGATATTTATTTAGATTTTTGCAGCACATGCAACATTTCGATTTAAGACCCTTTTAGGCTTCACATTGCGACTAAGAGTAAGACCATTTAAGCACCAAATATATATATAAATGTAAACTATTATCCATCATGAGACAATGAAGTGAAATCCTGTAGAAATGCTGATGAGCAGATCATGAGTCTGGCCTTCATTCAACAGCAACATTACAGTAAAGCAGAGCAATCATCACTGCAGTCTGAATGTGTTCCGCTGCTCCCACGAGGCCATGTCAATTAAAATATCAAACTGCGTGTTTATTATGGGGGATTTCTGCATGCGGTAATAAAGGCAAAACAAAGCTTATGTATAATTACAGGATTAGCAGGAAAGCAGTGTTTTATCTGGCTGTGGTAATTGGATGTGAGTTTACGCTGACATGAAGTACCTGGACAATCAAAGTGCTCATTATTCATAATCTCGTTGTGCTCAAAAGGTTCATTATGGCAGGGTGAAATGAAAAGCCGTGCTGGGCTCTTGAGCCTTTTATTCTCAGGAAAAACAACGACTGTGTTTTGGGTCAGACCTGAGAGGAGCTTATTCCACCTTTAGTTCTGAAGATAAAAAAATGCTGGAATTAGACGTTAATGAAGCATCACTGCAGGAATAAACTGACTGTGAGTTGCAAGCAAACCTTCATCATCAAGAGTAGTTTAAATAGTGTGTTGAAACCATGCACTTCACTGGAGTTCTTCTGATCTTCTTCATGTGAACACTGAACACATCCATCATCCACAGGAGAAACCTGTCTGTAGGAGACACACAACGCCAGTGAACTTGATTCTCCCACAGTCCTGCTCTCCTCCACCTTCAGCTAAACACACACACACACACAAATACTTAACACACACACACACACAGATACTAAACACACACACACTAACCACACACCAAACATACACACACACATGCTAAACATGCTAAACACACACACTGAAACACACTGAAACGCACACACACATACACACATTAAACACAAAGATATTAAACACACACACATACACTACACACACACACACACACACACTGACACACGCAAACATATTAAACACACACAGATCCACACCAACTTTTTTGATTATTAATGTAAGTTTTCCATTCAGCTCAGCTCAGATTGGCAGCTTTTTCTGAAAATGTTTCAGACGTTTTAATGTCAGGATTCTCCTGAATATTTCACAGGTCAAATCAAGAAAAGTCACAGACAGAACCAATGGTACACTTCAAATATGAGGCAAATCTGAGTCCATCTCTAACAAGACAGTAGTATCATTATTCAGCTCCAGTTCAGGGTTGATACAATTTTCACCTCAAATTGCCTCAAGTAAATGTCAAATCGCCTTGAACAAATGATGAATCGTCTCGAGTAAATTCCGAAATCGCCTCAAGTAAATGTCTAAATGCCTCGAACAAATGTCGAATCGCCTCGAGTAAATGTCTAAATGCCTCGAACAAATGTCGAATCGCCTCGAGTAAATGTCGAATCGCCTCGAGTAAATATCAAATCGTCTCGAGTAAATGTAGAATCGCCTCGAGTAAATGTAAAATCGCCTCGAGTAAATGTCGAATCGCCTCGAGTAAATGTCGAATCGCCTCGAGTAAATGATGAATAGCTTTGAGTAAATGATGAATCGCTTCAAGTAAATGTCGAATCGTCTCGAGTAAACCTTGAATCGCCTCAAGTAAATGTCAAATCGGCTCGAGTAAATGTCGAATCGTCTCGAGTAAACCTTGAATCGCCTCAAGTAAATGTCAAATCGGCTCGAGTAAATGTCGAATCGGCTCGAGTAAATGTCGAATCGCCTCAAGTAAATGTCAAATCCGCTCGAGTAAATGTCGAATCGCTTCGAGTAAATGATGAATATCTTTGAGTAAATGATGAATCGCTTAGATTAAATGTCGAATCGTCTCGAGTAAACCTTGAATCGCCTCAAGTAAATGTCGAATCGGCTCGAGTAAATGTCGAATCGCCTCAAGTAAATGTCGAATCGCCTCGAGTAAATGTCAAATCGGCTCGAGTAAATGTCGAATCCCTTCGAGTAAATGTCAAATCGGCTCGAGTAAATGTCGAATCCCTTCGAGTAAATGTCGAATCGCCTCGAGTAAATGTCGAATCCCTTCGAGTAAATGTCGAATCGCCTCGAGTAAATGTCAAATCACCTCGAGTAAATCTTGAATCGCCTCGAGTAAACGTTGAATCCCTTCAAGTAAATGTCGAATCGCCTCGAGTAAATGTCGAATCGTCTCGAGTAAATGTCGAATCGGCTTGAGTAAATGTCGAATCCCTTCGAGTAAATGTCGAATCGCCTCGAGTAAATGTCGAATCGTCTCGAGTAAATGTTGAATCGCCTCGAGTAAATGTCGAATCGTCTCGAGTAAATGTCGAATCGTCTCGAGTAAATGTCGAATCGCCTCGAGTAAATGTCTAAATGCCTCGAACAAATGTCGAATCGCCTCGAGTAAATGTCGAATCGCCTCGAGTAAATATCAAATCGTCTCGAGTAAATGTAGAATCGCCTCGAGTAAATGTAAAATCGCCTCGAGTAAATGTCGAATCGCCTCGAGTAAATGTCGAATCGCCTCGAGTAAATGATGAATAGCTTTGAGTAAATGATGAATCGCTTCAAGTAAATGTCGAATCGTCTCGAGTAAACCTTGAATCGCCTCAAGTAAATGTCAAATCGGCTCGAGTAAATGTCGAATCGTCTCGAGTAAACCTTGAATCGCCTCAAGTAAATGTCAAATCGGCTCGAGTAAATGTCGAATCGGCTAGAGTAAATGTCGAATCGCCTCAAGTAAATGTCAAATCCGCTCGAGTAAATGTCGAATCGCTTCGAGTAAATGATGAATATCTTTGAGTAAATGATGAATCGCTTAGATTAAATGTCGAATCGTCTCGAGTAAACCTTGAATCGCCTCAAGTAAATGTCGAATCGGCTCGAGTAAATGTCGAATCGCCTCAAGTAAATGTCGAATCGCCTCGAGTAAATGTCAAATCGGCTCGAGTAAATGTCGAATCCCTTCGAGTAAATGTCAAATCGGCTCGAGTAAATGTCGAATCCCTTCGAGTAAATGTCGAATCGCCTCGAGTAAATGTCGAATCCCTTCGAGTAAATGTCGAATCGCCTCGAGTAAATGTCAAATCACCTCGAGTAAATCTTGAATCGCCTCGAGTAAACGTTGAATCCCTTCAAGTAAATGTCGAATCGCCTCGAGTAAATGTCGAATCGTCTCGAGTAAATGTCGAATCGGCTCGAGTAAATGTCGAATCCCTTCGAGTAAATGTCGAATCGCCTCGAGTAAATGTCGAATCGTCTCGAGTAAATGTTGAATCGCCTCGAGTAAATGTCGAATCGTCTCGAGTAAATGTCGAATCGTCTCGAGTAAATGTCGAATCGCCTCAAGTAAATGTCGAATCGCCTCGAGTAAATGTCGAATCGTCTCGAGTAAATGTCGAATCGCCTCGAGTAAATGTCGAATCGCCTCGAGTAAACCTTGAATCGCCTCGAGTAAACGTTGAATCGCCTCAAGTAAATGTTGAATCGCCTCGAGTAAATGTTGAATCGCCTCGAGTAAATGTAAAATCGGTTTGAGTAAATGTCGAATCGCCTCGAGTAAATGTCGAATCGTCTCGAGTAAATGTCGAATCGCCTCGAGTAAATGTCGAATCGCTTCGAGTAAATGTAAAATTGGTTTGAGTAAATGTCGAATCGCCTCGAGTAAATGTCGAATCGCCTCGAGTAAATGTCGAATCGCCTCGAGTAAATGTCGAATCGCCTCGAGTAAATGTCGAATCGTTTTCAGTAAATGTTGAATCGCCTCGAGTAAATGTTGAATCGCCTCGAGTAAATGTCGAATCACCTCGAGTAAATGTCGAATCACCTAGAGTAAACCTTGAATCACCTCGAGTAAATGTTGAATCGGCTCGAGTAAATGTCGAATCGCCTCGAGTAAATGATGAATCACCTCGAGTAAATGTCGAATCGCCTCGAGCAAATGATGAATCACCTCGAGTAAATGTCGAATCGCCTCGAGCAAATGATGAATCGCCTCGAGTAAATGTTGAATCGGCTCGAGTAAATGTCGAATCGGCTCGAGCAAATGTCGAATCGTCTCGAGTAAATGTCGAATCGCCTCGAGTAAACCTTGAATCGCCTCGAGTAAACGTTGAATCGCCTCAAGTAAATGTTGAATCGCCTCGAGTAAATGTTGAATCGCCTCGAGTAAATGTAAAATCGGTTTGAGTAAATGTCGAATCGCCTCGAGTAAATGTCGAATCGTCTCGAGTAAATGTCGAATCGCCTCGAGTAAATGTCGAATCGCTTCGAGTAAATGTAAAATTGGTTTGAGTAAATGTCGAATCGCCTCGAGTAAATGTCGAATCGCCTCGAGTAAATGTCGAATCGCCTCGAGTAAATGTCGAATCGCCTCGAGTAAATGTCGAATCGTTTTCAGTAAATGTTGAATCGCCTCGAGTAAATGTTGAATCGCCTCGAGTAAATGTCGAATCACCTCGAGTAAATGTCGAATCACCTAGAGTAAACCTTGAATCACCTCGAGTAAATGTTGAATCGGCTCGAGTAAATGTCGAATCGCCTCGAGTAAATGATGAATCACCTCGAGTAAATGTCGAATCGCCTCGAGCAAATGATGAATCACCTCGAGTAAATGTCGAATCGCCTCGAGCAAATGATGAATCGCCTCGAGTAAATGTTGAATCGGCTCGAGTAAATGTCGAATCGGCTCGAGCAAATGTCGAATCGTCTCGAGTAAATGTCGAATCGGCTCGAGTAAATGTCGAATCCCTTCGAGTAAATGTCGAATCGCCTCGAGTAAATGTCGAATCGTCTCGAGTAAATGTTGAATCGCCTCGAGTAAATGTCGAATCGTCTCGAGTAAATGTCGAATCGTCTCGAGTAAATGTCGAATCGCCTCGAGTAAATGTCGAATCGTCTCGAGTAAATGTCGAATCGGCTCGAGTAAATGTCGAATCCCTTCGAGTAAATGTCGAATCGCCTCGAGTAAATGTCGAATCGCCTCGAGTAAATGTCGAATCGTCTCGAGTAAATGTTGAATCGGCTCGAGTAAATGTCGAATCGCCTCGAGTAAATGTCGAATCGTCTCGAGTAAATGTCGAATCGGCTCGAGTAAATGTCGAATCCCTTCGAGTAAATGTCGAATCGCCTCGAGTAAATGTCGAATCGTCTCGAGTAAATGTTGAATCGCCTCGAGTAAATGTCGAATCGTCTCGAGTAAATGTCGAATCGTCTCGAGTAAATGTCGAATCGCCTCAAGTAAATGTCGAATCGCCTCGAGTAAATGTCGAATCGTCTCGAGTAAATGTCGAATCGCCTCGAGTAAATGTCGAATCGCCTCGAGTAAACCTTGAATCGCCTCGAGTAAACGTTGAATCGCCTCAAGTAAATGTTGAATCGCCTCGAGTAAATGTTGAATCGCCTCGAGTAAATGTAAAATCGGTTTGAGTAAATGTCGAATCGCCTCGAGTAAATGTCGAATCGTCTCGAGTAAATTTCGAATCGCCTCGAGTAAATGTCGAATCGCTTCGAGTAAATGTAAAATTGGTTTGAGTAAATGTCGAATCGCCTCGAGTAAATGTCGAATCGCCTCGAGTAAATGTCGAATCGCCTCGAGTAAATGTCGAATCGCCTCGAGTAAATGTCGAATCGTTTTCAGTAAATGTTGAATCGCCTCGAGTAAATGTTGAATCGCCTCGAGTAAATGTCGAATCACCTCGAGTAAATGTCGAATCACCTAGAGTAAACCTTGAATCACCTCGAGTAAATGTTGAATCGGCTCGAGTAAATGTCGAATCGCCTCGAGTAAATGATGAATCACCTCGAGTAAATGTCGAATCGCCTCGAGCAAATGATGAATCGCCTCGAGTAAATGATGAATCACCTCGAGTAAATGTCGAATCGGCTCGAGCAAATGATGAATCGCCTCGAGTAAATGTCGAATCGGCTCGAGCAAATGATGAATCACCTCGAGTAAATGTCTAATCGTCTCTGATGAAAGACTGATTATTTTCAGACATGAGTGAAAGGCAAAATAAGTCTAACTTAATGTCTCATTCAGATTCAGAAACACACACTTAGCTGAACAGTATCCCAAAATGCGGCTCACATCTGACCTGATCTTATTCAGGGTTACATCATGTGACAGCGACTTACAAGGAGAGGTGAAGACAGGCCATCTGCGGTGAGAACGAGTGCAGAGACACGAACAACAGAATGTCAGGAAGGAGAAAGAGCAGGTGTGGAGAGATCATGCTAATGCTCATAATTACTGACTGACCAATAACTGACCCTCCTACAGTCAGGAGAGACAGAACATCTCTCAGAGATAGATAGATACTAACATGAACTAATAACGAATAACTGTATTTTTATTTGCTAGCATTATCAATGAATAATAAATACTGTATAAATGTATTGCTCATTAATACATTAACTAAAGGAACCTTATTGTAAAGTGTTACCAATTATTTTGGTACATCTTTAAACTAAAAAAAAACACTAGCTGAAATGTTTCCTTTCTGTGATTTTTCTTTCTTTCTTTGATTTTAGTTTTAGGCATCAAAAGGCCCAGTCAAACAGTTGCTTGAGAATGATGAACATCTGTCTGTCAAACTCATGAGAACAGCGAACAGAAGAGAAACGTAAACCCAAGCAGAAGCAAGTTCAGTGAATGTAACTAAAATTAATGCAGAGGCAATTAGAGTAGAAACAATGCAATATGCTTTATTTATTTATTTATTTAAAGTTTTGAGGACTGCAGAAGGGAAAGTTGCTCTGTAATGAATAATTCAGGTTCGTGCTTCTGTGAGTCTGTAGAAAGCAGAGGATTTCATTTCACAAGAACTAAAGCAAGCACAAACACTCACATCAAAGCCTGAGCGCATGTGACCGTGACCTCTAACCCTTGATGTCATCACACATCCATCATACACAAACTAACAGACACACACATTAATTCATTTTTGAAAGAAGCCTCTGCTACTTCATTTTTTGTTTTGAAAGAAAGAACAGCAGTTTTTTTTTGAAATATAAACCTTTTGTAACATTATAAATGTCTTTATCAATTTAAATCAATGAAATAAGTATTAATTTATTTTTAACTCTTTTTTTTATCTTACTCCAAACTTGTACAGATTGTAGTGTTATTAATAATCAGAAATGTTTCTCGAGCAGTAAATCATCATATTATTCTGATTTCTGAAGATCATGTGACACTGAAGACTGGAGGAATGATGCTGAAAATACAGCGGAGCATCACAGAAATACATTACACTTTAACACAGATTCACACAAAAAAAACAGTTATTTTACATTGTAATAATATTTAACTATTTTTACTGTATTTTTTTATCAAAACAAAATGCATTCTTTGTGAGCAGAACAGACTTCTTTCATAAAAAAAAACATAAAAAATGTTAGTTTTTCCAACCTTAATTATTGTAGTGGTAGTGAATGGTAAATTATTTTATAATGGAATATAAATAATTAAATCAGCTAAACATGCAAATAACTGATGCATGCCATGACACCACTGGTCACTTAAACACAGACAACAAGAACGCAGCACTGAAACTGTCTTGTAATCAGTAATGAGCACTAATGAGTGCCCTACAACAGTGAGAGACAAATGTGCCGCTCGCTTTCTTAAACGCTCACTGATGAGAGGAAGTTAAAGCACAGCAGGAAGAAGAGCTGCACTTCAGAGACAGGAAACAAACCTCTGACCTCCAACAAGCCACCACAGCAGAAGAGGATCCTCGGGTCAAAGGTCAATCAATCAAACAATATAATATGTAAAAATGTAAATAAGCTGGTGCCAGTGTTATTTTAGCATCCAGATGATATTGTAGTTTGTTCAAATTCTGAATTAGATTTTATTTCAACAATTTCGGCTTTTATGGTTATTTTAGTTCAAGTTTCAGCAATGTTGTTTTTTATTAGTTTTTGTTGTTGTTAGTTTTTTCCATGTCTTTAGTTTTAATTAATTTTTATTTGTTATTTTTGGTTTTAGTTTAGTACATATCAGGTTAACCTAAAATGAAATGAGAAATGTTGCCTTGGAAACTACCCAAAATTAAATAAGTTAAGGTTTTTTAAATATTTTCATTAATTCTACATTTTGTTGTGTTGTTATTGTTTTTATTAATTTTGTTGTTTTAAAGTATCCCTACAGTTTTTTTATTAATTTGATTTCATCTTTATTTTTAGTTATTTTAGCAGAAGCTTAAGGAAAATTTGAAACGTTGCCATTACAACTAGCTTTTTATATTTTATTTTATTTAACAATCATTTTATATCAAGTAATAATTCTATTTTATTATTTTGATTGTTTTCTTGTTTAAATTTTCTTGTGTGTTTGTCATTTTTATTAGCTTTTGTAATTTGAACTAATTTTTTATTCAGTTTTACTTAATTTTAATACATCAAGTTAAACTAAATGAAAATTAGAAATGTTGCCTTGAAAAAGTATCTCAAATAAAAAAAAATATTTTTACATTTTTGATTTTATATTTTATTTCAAGTAATAAAGTTTTTAAATTCTATATATTTGATTTAGTTAACGATAATAGCATGTTGCTGTCATAAATGTTGTCCCGAGGTCAGGTGAAGGTAACATGAGATGCTTCTGCTGAACGAAACACTTCTTCTGGTTGAGTAACAGTAAAGAGGAGAGCCGCTCAGACTGAGATCTTCAGTGTCACAGTTAACCAGCAGAAACTCACAGAGAGAAGCACAGACTCGCTGCTGCTGATGAGATCTCATTAGCACTGCTAAATGAATGTAATTGTAATTGTGTTTTCAAGTGGGATTCTCTGGCTTCAGTGCTGTGGACTTTAACAGGTGTGACAAAACAAGAGCTTTCCACAGAGGAGCTCCATCAAACTGACAGCGTGGAGCGATTAGAGGAGAGTCGTAAAGCTGAACAGAACCCAGGAACAGATGATGCTGAAGGAGGAGAAGAGGATCCTGGAGTCCACGGCACTGAAGGTCACAGCCGCCTGAGATCCCCAGAGAAGAGGGAGGACAGACAGCGCTTTCATCAGCAGCTTCATGTGTTTCAGAGCCAACAGATTGTTTTAGTCGACGGCGTGTTTTTGTTTTTGTCCTGGGGACAAATGTCACTTTAGAAGCAGTAAACAGAAAGCCTCAGGGACGTCTGATTCACTCGGATGATCTTACAGGACACAGACTAAATACAGCTCTACAACCGCCAGCTTCTCTGAAGATAATGAACACAACTGAACAGAGATGATGAAACCTCCTGGATCTGAGATGAATGTCAAGAGATGAAGAAAACTGAATGTTAGGAAGTAGAATTAATATTGAACTCCATAGATAGATAGATAGATAGATAGATAGAACAGAATAGAATAGAATAGAATAGAATAGAATAGACACATCCACTAATCCACCCAGCCTCTTAACTAACCCAAACCAAACTAAACCAGTCCTAACTAGTAGTGTCCTTCAGCTTCAGAGCAGCTGTGAAACACTAGAATTCTCCTTCATTCTCTCATCCAAGATGCTTCTGTCAGTCTCTCTCTCAGGAAACTGGCACCCTTCCCGTTTCATGATTAGTTCTTTCAATCAAGAGCGTGGTGACGAATCGCTGCATGGAGGATCAGAGCCCTGAGGGACGCGGACTGTTTGAGGAGAAAATCCTTGACTAATGGCCGTCTCCTACACGCTGCTTTAATAAGTGTGTGTCTTTCTCTCCCTGTTAAACCGCTCCGCAGTGGATTTATGAGTCACCGCCTTCACCTGGAAACACTTCCCAGAATCCTGCAGACAGGAGAGACCTGGCAGACCTGAGAACACAGACGGATCGCGTCCGGCTCAGTGCTGCTCCAGATAATGCAAACATTACAGCTCTTTATTGGATTTTCGGGTTTTTAGTAGCACTGCCAAGCAATAAAAAAAAAAAAAAAAAAAAAAATACCTAATGAATTACATGATGTGACAATTAATTAATTCATTCTGATGTGCATGATGTGCAATTAATTAATTGCTAATTAATTGCACATCAATTTCAGCTGAGAAATTACCCCGAAAGATCATGTAAGATGAGAAAAGCATTGATTAGACATACAAAATAGTAGCATAAATAATGATAATAAATAATTATTAATATTTTTTTTTTTATGAATACTGAAAAGCATATTGAAATGTAAAAAGGTGAATTAATACACTTATTATGAAACTATCACTGTCTTGATGAGTAACACACGGAATCTTTCGTTCAGAAATGTGCATACCATCCTTAATTCTATGTGATACTAGTCATTTTCAATACTATTTAGGGCAAATAAAGTGGATAGTATGCGCATTGGGATGAAGGGCAAGTTTTTTGATTGGAACTATTTATGTTTGCAAAATTATGCAAAACAAACAATATTAACAATATTGAGCCACCACATTAACTTCTTGTTTACTGAACTGCTGTATAGATCAGTATGACATTTGCAGCGCTGCAGATTCTGCTGAAAGCAGCAGTCTTGCTGCTGTGATATTGTTAAACTATATCATATGACAGAAATATAAGAGGGTGCTTTGCCTCATATCTTTATCATATAACTTCATTCTAATGCACTCAGTCACAGTCAGACGCTGCATCAGTGTCACGATTTAACCAATCCTATTAGATCACTATCGATCACGATCACATCTTAGAACCTCTCTCACTGTCCAACTCTAATTAGGAGCCACAATCACAGAAATCACCAGCACTGTTTCACGATGACGATCTTTCGACTGGGACAGCTGAAAATGTTTCAAGCTGAAGAAGACAGATCATTTTAACACGTTATTACTGCTGTACTGTGCTTGCTTCCAACTGCTTAAACACACACACTTGAACATAAAATAATCATTCATACATTTTGAAAAGGTTGAAGGGTGTTCACAGTGGACTGCGTCTACATTAGTCTCACGTCATAAAAGCCGAAGTACACTGACATGACTTTCTTCATGAGCATTTAAATGTGTGCTTAAAAACCTGCCTAGAGCGCCATCTGCTGTTAAAAACTAAGCTAAGAATCGATTCCAGAGAGAATTGCGATGCTTTCCGATAATCTTAGAATCGATTGACGAATTGCGATGCATCGATTTAATGTCCTAGCCCTACCAAATGAATACATAAAACCCTCAGCCCTGGGTTAGATCTATCAGAGCTCTTCGCTCAGACTTTCGACGACCTTCAGGATGTTTGAGGTCGGTCATCGATGAAGCATGCAGTTACCTGATCTGCACACACTGCATCTGAATCGAGATCTCAGCGAGTCCCTGTCTCCACAGAGCGAGGAGGACGTGATGGATGGCCTTCAGGGGTTTGTGTCAGGCAATGAAACATAACAGCAGTCATACAGTAAATTAAACGTACATAACGCCAGCGATGTTCAATCTCCTCTAGTGCTTCACGCTGCTCCAAATCTCATTTGTATCGACTCCAAATTTATCCCAAGCACTCGTTTACTTCCAGTTCATGTTCCACTTTCCCTCTTTCTGCTGTCACAGCAAGAAACATTGAGTTTTTACCAGAATTCAAGGAAAGGTGCTTAACTGTTGCTACACAACAAACACACGCGATGAGAAGAGACAGATTTGATTTCTGTTTCTTAATTTATAGCTTGATTGAGATTCATCATTAACGTCATCGTTAGAGACAAACGTAATGTACATTAAACCAGCTCTATAATGTTACAATGTTTTTATACCAATTTTACAATTTCATGAATCTGCTACAATGGAACAAAGGGAAGAACATGATTCTATACAGAATTTATTTTATTTATTTTTTCTGATAGACTAAAAAATAAACCTGTTTCAGTTAAGTTCAGCTGCTGCCCTAATTTTTGTATAAAATCAAAATTGGCTCATTTTAATAAATTATATTAAACAGACTTTAAAATATAAGTTGAAAAAATGACAGGCTACATCCAAAAGCCATCTTTAGTAATGACTTGTAACTAATCATATGCACTCAAAATAACAATAATAATAATAATAATAATATTATAAATACTTGTAAATTCTCTCCTGGTACACGCATGTAATTGCACCAAGACTCTTCCAGGATTTACATCTGAGCTCAAAGAGTTTGTCTCTGCACATGATACAAGTTCCCTCTCTCGATGACAGACGCGGTTTGTTTGATGTCAGCAGATGAAATGCTCACGTGGACATAAAAGAGCACGTGTGCATCACTTCAGGCCACAATCACGTATGATAAACGCAGTGAAGAGTGTGAGAATTCACCTTGATTCACTCTGAAACAGCTTTTATTTACATAATTATTCTCCTGCACGTGATGAAAGTGTTCTAACGCGCCGGGATTGTGAAGCTAATCTTCCTGAAGCAGATTGTGTGAATGCAGAACAAAACCCAGGAATCCATTCAGCACTTTTAGCCGACAGGCGTTATTTGATTGTGCGAAATATAATCAAATAACTGTGTGTTTGTACAGAAGTACATGAATTACTGTAGTGCTGAAGTAAAGCAAACACCTCCAGCAGCCGTTTGAATACAGGCTTTAATCACAGCGTCAGATGATGGGTTTAAAAAAAAGGTCTCGCTCTGGTTCACAATCGGGCTCTTTTTATTCACTGGCCCTCCAGAACTCTTTTAAAGTAATTAAGAGGAGACAATGACGTGACCTTGTCAGGAGCATCTGATACCAGCTTTTATAATTCAAGGCTTTGGCCAAATGATGTCGGAAAGCGAGGCTTGAATCCAAAGGCCAGCTGGACTGAAATCCCGTGAGTGTCTGCTGTGAATGTGCTCAAACAGACGCTTTCCTCTGAGGATCTAAACTCTAGAATAACACTTTTTGTGAAGTCTAGTGATCTTTACAGAGCTTTTGTCTCTCTAAAGTTTGTTTCAGCGTGTTTAGCTGTACACAGTAATGAAGAGTTTTGCAGTTCCAGATAATGTACCTAAAAAAGATCATCAGAAATCATCTGTAAAGAACAGACAAACTTACTTACTAACCTGATTGTTTGCAGTGTTTCAGGATTAAACAGAAATACATAATTACTCTATTTGATTTGTTGCTTCCCAAAATTAATTATGTTGACTGCCAGCCGATTCTTCTACATATGAGACCAAATTTCTCAAATTAACTTTAGAGCCATGATCACCAAATTTGTTACAGACTCTTCTGACTCAGTGTGCTTTATATTTTCTAACCGATCCAACTTAGGGAATTCCTGCATCGGACTTCCAAACAGGGCCAAATTCCCATAGACTTCATTTTGGGGACATTTAAACAACATCACTTACTGAATGTTTAAGCTGTCTAATTGCTAGCAAAGCTTAACAAGTAGCTTAGCATAAAATGCGAAATGTTAGCGGAATGCTAAAATATGTTAGAAACATGTTAACAATCTGTTAATTTATACTTACTTGTTAAAGCATGCTAGAAACATGTTAGTAACATGTTAACCCTTCTCAGCAATTTCCTAACCCATACTAACAACATGTTAAAGCATGTTAACAATGTGCTAAATTGTCCTCGAAACATGCTAGCAATGTGCTAAACTACGAAAACAACATGCTAAAAACATGTAAACAACATAACTCATCTAAAAATTTTGCTAAAACCAACATGCTAACAATGTGCTAAAACATATTAGCAGCATTTGTATTGAATTCTCTGAGTAAATCTTTCAAACTTTAGGCTTTTCAAAGTTATTTTTCACTTTCGTACCTGGCATTGTGAAGCATCATCAAAGTTTGCCATCAAACTTTACTCATATAGTTGTTTACAATTAGACGCATAAACAAAAGGTGATTATGATGGTTTAATGCTCGTTAACGCTTCGTATATTTGGATATGGACGGATTGATGGATATCATGTGCATGTCAGGCTCAGAATGATTCATTATTACTTATATAATCACTCTTCACAAATGACGCAGAGGTGTTTAAAACTGAGATTATATTTAATCACAGCACATTAATTATTGAATAAATAATGAGTTTCCAATCTACTCCAGAACTGTGTAATTAAAGCAAATTAATTATTATACTAATTGATTTCTTGATTAATTCAAAATCTAGTGAAACTCTTGCTCATTGATACATGGAGAAGCAGCAGCTCACGGCGTCATGTGACCTGAAAGAAGAGCAGTAAACACGAGAAAGTCTGAATTTAAAGCTAGTGTATTAAAATGGTATAAAAATCATTGAGCTGTCACCTTCCTACAGATGTGGAGTTTTTATAATAATCAACCAGATTGAAATGTTTGGGAGCTCAACTGGCCCTGGACTTAACATAAGAGTCAATGGAATAATGAAGAAAAGCAATTAACTAATAGAGCAGAGAACAGATCCATGCGTCTGAGCGACTGGCACAGAGATCACGGATTAGCATGAGAATCTCTCATCATAGTCCACACACGTCTCACACAGCAGCCACTGCTGTAAGACAGCAATGCATATCACTCACATTTCATCCAAAATCTGCTGAAGCCATTTATGTGTGTGTAAATAAACCTCAGTATTGCTGTATTTCATTATTTCAGCAAATAACATCACACAGCCATATCGTGCTGTTAGTGATCCACGTTAATCTACGTGAATCTGTGCAGGACTGAGTGGACAGACTCATGAATTCTGAGAAAATATCAAGTAAAATGAATGAATACATTAAAATAAAATAAAAATTAAAGCACAGATACTGACACCACTGATTCAAAAGATGTATGGACCACAGGATCAGAACAACGTGCAAGAGAACATAAAATAAAATAAAATGCACAAATACAGTCACAGATTTAAAATATAATTGGACCAGGATATGAATGACATCCAGTGGCCTATGAGAAAATAAAATTAGTTATTACATAAATCATCTGATTTTATGGCATCAGCACATCCCACACTTGAGGAGCACAATTGGACACTTATATTTGAGTGAGTGCATCCGTTATTTACTGTATATACAGAACACACACACAGTCTAGAATCGTGTGTGTTTGTGTGTATTTCACAGATGAATGGCAGGTGACTGCAGCACACAACTCAGTTTTAAGCTTCAGCACAATCTGTCACACTACCAATGACTTACAGAGACTCTCACACCAGTGCTGGAGAAACTGTTACTGTTAACTCACACTATCAAGTTAACTGTTAAGTCACATTACCACCGTTGTTAACTCACACTATTACCACTAACTCACTGTTAACTAACACTATCACCACTGACTGACTGTTAACTCACACTATCACCACTAACTCACTGTTAACTCACACTATCACCGCTAAGTCACTGTTAACTCACACTATCACCACTGCTAACTCACTGTTAACTCACACTATCACCACTGCTAACTCACTGTTAACTCACACTATCACCACTAACTCACTGTTAACTCACACTATTACCACTAACTCACTGTTAACTAACACTATCACCACTAACTGACTGTTAACTCACACTATCACCACTAACTCACTGTTAACTCACACTATCACCGCTAAGTCACTGTTAACTCACACTATCACCACTGCTAACTCACTGTTAACTCACACTATCACCACTGCTAACTCACTGTTAACTCACACTATCACCACTAACTCACTGTTAACTCACACTATTACCACTAACTCACTGTTAACTCACACTATCACCACTAACTCACTGTTAACTCACACTATTACCACTAACTCACTGTTAACTAACACTATCACCACTGCTAACTCACTGTTAACTAACACTATCACCACTGACTGACTGTTAACTCACACTATCACCACTAACTCACTGTTAACTCACACTATCAACACTGCTAACTCACTGTTAACTCACACTATCACCACTGCTAACTCACTGTTAACTCACACTATCACCACTAACTCACTGTTAACTCACACTATTACCACTAACTCACTGTTAACTAACACTATCACCACTAACTGACTGTTAACTCACACTATCACCACTAACTCACTGTTGACTCACACTATCACCACTAACTCACTGTTAACTCACACTATCACCGCTGCTAACTCACTGTTAACTCACACTATCACCACTAACTCACTGTTAACTCACGCTATCACCACTAACCCACTGTTAGCTCACACTATCACCACTAACTCACTGTTAACTCACACTATCACCGCTGCTAACTCACTGTTAACTCACACTATCACCGCTGCTAACTCACTGTTAGCTCACACTATCACCACTAACTCACTGTTAACTCACACTATCACCACTAACTCACTGTTAACTCACGTTATCACCACCAACTCACTGTTAACTCACGCTATCACCACCAACTCACTGTTAGCTCACGCTATCACCACCAACTCACTGTTAACTCACACTATCACCACTAACTCACTGTTAACTCACGTTATCACCACTAACCCACTGTTAGCTCACACTAGAGCTGTAGTCAAGTCCGGCTTTGTCGAGTCCAAGTCAAGTCCAAGTCCAGGACTAGTCGAGACCGAGTCAAGACCGAGTCCAAAGAGGTTCGAGTCCAAGTCAAGTCCAAGTCCAAAAGTTTCGAGTCCAAGTCCAAGACCGAGTCCAAATGAGTGAAAAAAGGGTCCTATTCAAGACCACATACTTAACTACTGATAATGTTTGTGATGCGAGAGAAAGCATATCTCCTATTCTAAGAAAATCATTTTACATTATTATTTGTAATGATCAAAAAGCATGTGCAAAGTAACAACTCTGTAGGACAGGGGTCTCCAAACTACATCCTGGATGGCCAATGTCCTGAAAAGTTTAGCTCCAACTGGCCTTAAAACACCTGGAAGATTAGTGTGTCTAGTAAGAGCTTGATTAGGTTCAAGTGTGTATAATTAGGGTTAAAGCTAACAGGGGCGTTAAACAAGATCCTGGGCCCTATGCATAGGCAGTCCTGATGGGCCCCCATGCCCCCCACCCATGAAAATATCCAGGTAAAAAATATATATTTCAGATTCATACTTTTCAAGGGCCCTCTCTTCCTTTGGGGCCTTGCTAATGAGTACTGGTTTTACCCCCAGTCCGACCCTGGGAGCTAAACTTGGATAAACAAACAAAGTTTGGAACTGTAAGGTCAAATAATTTTTATGTACTTTATTTTTTGTTGACATTATATCTGTGGTCAAAAATGTATATGACTATGCCTAATTGGCACAGTGCACAGACACACGCAAAGCTCGGGATATGACAAATGCACGCAGCAAGGCTAGAATGGATACGTAATTGGCTCTACTGGGCATGCGCACATAAATACAGCAATTTTTGTCATACTGTGCTAGTGTTTGCATAGACTAGTCGAGCACTGTCGGAAACAATCGACTACTCCAGCATGTATTAACCATAATGCATACAAAGTGTTTGCAAGTACGACGTGAATTTTAGAATTACAATATTGCGTGGAGCTGTTACTATATGACCTTATCTATGTTGCATGTAAAAATAAAATAGGCCTATGTAATGTAATAATTAGGGTTGTGCCTGAAGCCGAATACCTTATTCGGAATGGCACGGATAATGGCTTAAAAAACGAATAACGGACAAGGAATAATTCTGCCTGAATACTCGGCTGAAGCTGACACAGTCTGGTGTTTGCTAGATAACAGGTGAGCCAGGGCATCAGCGCCAGAAGTGAATGAATGTAAACTTTATGAGTGAAAAGCGCGCAAATCAAACACCGCATTGTTGTCGCCTCTCTGTGCATCTCTCAGAAATCAGAGCGTTGCAAGAGTAATTTTACCTATAATAATACATCATAGCTACACGTTATATTATTTGTATATATTTAAAAGGCAAATATTGAAAGCTTAGGCTACCATGATACGAATGAATGGAATAAGCACAGCGCGCTCACCAATCAAACAGCCGCGCTGCGCGTCTCAGTCTCTCAAAAACCAAATCAGTTCTCTCTCAAAAGTAGGCTAATAACCAACATAGATATGGATACATTGTCTACTTGTCCTACATGTTTGCATCTTTATGTTTTGCTGGTTTGCGCGGCACACACACATCTGTTTAGTGAAGTCGACTATACATTATAGACTCGCTCAAAGTGTTCTGCGTAATGAGAATGTGTGCATTGAATGGATTCAGTCGTGTTCAAATGATCACTATGACACGTTTGTCATGACATCTCTCTGCTTGCATGATAAATATTATTTTAGAAATTAATAATTAATTCAGTTTAACACGACATACTTGTTCAGTGATAACTACGAAAAAATATATAAAAAGTCATAACAGTCTTAACTGTAGGCTACGATGTTGTATCCGAATGCAGATAGGAAAAATTTTGTGATTGTTACAGATACAAATACTGGCTGTTACATGAAAATGTAAATATGTAATGTCATATATAAAGTTTTTAAAATTTACATATTTAATTGTTGCATAAGGCTATACATTAATACGCGTTTATTGATAAAAAAAAAAAGGCTATCTAGGTGTAGACGTAAATAAAACACAATCTAACAGGTAGAAAATTAAATTAGAAACATCTAAACTTTTCAGGTCGCAGTAAGTGCACCACTGGTCATGCACATCCTTTCCCGGAACAATACTGAAAGCTAAGGCAAGATGGAGAAACAGATGATCATAGTTGTACAAGGATAGTCATTTTTTAAATGAATCTATTAGCAGAGCACTGCAAGTGATTTTAAGTGCTGGAATTCCATTTATTCTTTGCTGAAACTTCTGCGTCATCATGGAGAGCGGGTCATGGTTGCCCAGCAACAGCAGACGCCACTGGAGCGTGAGCGCAGGCTACAGAGTGCTTTGGAAATAAGGAGAGCGGCGCGCCTAGCGTTTTCCACACAGTTTCAGTCGCGACATCATGCAAATGTGGTTTTGTTTTGAAGGAGACATTTTTTTATTTTATTTTTTTTGCTGGACTCGGTCGAGACCAACTAGAAGACTTGGCGAGTCCAATGGCCAAGTCCGAGACAAGTCCGAGTGCAAATTCAACGAGTCCGAGACAAGTCCGAGACGACAGAAAAATGTCTCGAGTCCGGACTCGAGTCCAAGACCGGACTCGAGTACTACAGCCCTAGCTCACACTATCAACAATAACTCACTGTTAACTCACGTTATCACCACTAACCCACTGTTAGCTCACACTATCAACAATAACTCACTGTTAACTCACGCTATCACCACTAACCCACTGTTAACTCACACTATCACCACTAACTCACTGTTAACTCACACTATCAACAATAACTCACTGTTAACTCACACTATCACCACTGCTAACTCACTGTTAACTCACACTATCACCACTAACTCACTGTTAACTCACGCTATCACCACTAACTCACTGTTAGCTCACGCTATCACTACTAACTCACTGTTAACTCACGCTATCACCGCTACTTCACTGTTAACTCACGCTATCACCGCTAACTCACTGTTAACTCACGCTATCACCGCTAACTCACTGTTAACTCACGCTATCACCGCTAACTCACTGTTAACTCACGCTATCACCGCTAACTCACTGTTAACTCACGCCATCACCGCTAACTCACTGTTAACTCACACTATCAACAATAACTCACTGTTAACTCACGCTATCACCACTAACCCACTGTTAGCTCACACTATCAACAATAACTCACTGTTAACTCACGCTATCACCACTAACCCACTGTTAACTCGCACTATCACCACTAACTCACTGTTAACTCACACTATCAACAATGACTCACTGTTAACTCACACTATCACCACTGCTAACTCACTGTTAACTCACGCTATCACCACTAACTCACTGTTAACTCACGCTATCACCACTAACTCACTGTTAACTCACGCTATCACCACTAACTCACTGTTAGCTCACGCTATCACTGCTAACTCACTGTTAACTCACGCTATCACCGCTACTTCACTGTTAACTCACGCTATCACCGCTAACTCACTGTTAACTCACGCTATCACCGCTAACTCACTGTTAACTCACGCTATCACCGCTAACTCACTGTTAACTCACGCTATCACCGCTAACTCACTGTTAACTCACGCTATCACCGCTAACTCACTGTTAACTCACACTATCACCACTGCTAACTCACTGTTAACTCACGCTATCACCACTAACTCACTGTTAACTCACACTATCACCACTAACTCACTGTTAACTCACGCTATCACCACCAACTCACTGTTAACTCACGCTATCACCACCAACTCACTGTTAGCTCACGCTATCACCACCAACTCACTGTTAACTCACGCTATCACCACTACTTCACTGTTAACTCACGCTATCACCACTAACTCACTGTTAACTCACGCTATCACCGCTAACTCACTGTTAACTCACGCTATCACCGCTAACTCACTGTTAACTCACGCTATCACCACTAACTCACTGTTAACTCACGCTATCACCGCTAACTCACTGTTAACTCACGCTATCACCACTGCTAACTCACTGTTAACTCACGCTATCACCACTAACTCACTGTTAACTCACACTATCACCACTAACTCACTGTTAACTCACGCTATCACCACCAACTCACTGTTAACTCACGCTATCACCACCAACTCACTGTTAGCTCACGCTATCACCACCAACTCACTGTTAACTCACGCTATCACCACTACTTCACTGTTAACTCACGCTATCACCACTAACTCACTGTTAACTCACGCTATCACCACTAACTCACTGTTAACTCACGCTATCACCACTAACTCACTGTTAACTCACGCTATCACCGCTAACTCACTGTTAACTCACGCTATCACCGCTAACTCACTGTTAACTCACGCTATCACCACTGCTAACTCACTGTTAACTCACGCTATCACCACTAACTCACTGTTAACTCACACTATCACCACTAACTCACTGTTAACTCACGCTATCACCACTAACTCACTGTTAACTCACACTATCACCACTAACTCACTGTTAACTCACGCTATCACCACTAACTCACTGTTAACTCATACCTTCACTACTAACTCACTGTTAACTCACACTATCACTTTCAGTTCCTGCATTGGCCACAAAGACAGGCAGTGGAGCTGAGAATTGAACTGAAACTGGAGGAAGAAGAATTCAAAACAGGTAATGCCACTGATGCATTCTGGGAAATTCACTTCCCTTATTGGAGCTAGTTTCTGTCTCTCATTCTGGAAACTGCTGAGAATCAGGATCACAGAGTGAGATTTTTTCCGGCATTTTAGCTCTAGAGCAGCGGCTCCGCGGGCTTCCAAACTCGACGTTTACTACAGACGCCCTCTAGTCGCCCGTCCCTCAATAACAGCCCAGAGACAAACGTGAGGTCAGGACCTTCCAAACAGGCAGAGGGTGCGGATCTCATTACTGCTGAAGCCTCCGGGATACCAAAGCAATTTGGCTCACCCTCTGTTCTTGGGAAGCAATTAAAATATTAAGCAGAGTTGTAATGGCATTCACACATATTGATATATAGGAGGAGCGCTATGCATGAAATATTGAGAAGTTTCTGCAAAACTCTGATAATGAGACCCAAGGCTACTACAGCCAATTTAACAAATGCAATGACTTTATCTGGGCCGCACTGCTGGATTTCTGCTCTCTCTCTCTCTCCCGGCTCCTCCTATTAACCCTTTGGTGTTGTTTGTTCATTTAAGACCCCCCAAAAAATAATGGTTGTACTAAAAAAAAAAAAATAATCACACCCGTGTTGTTCGTGATCAAAAATGACCCACATAGGAAATTAATGGGAAAAATACAAAAATACAAATATGTTTTTTGTGTGTACAATCAACAATTCAGCCACAATGCAAAAAAAAAAAAAAAAGAGCACAGCAATGAAGGGGTGAAAAATGTTTCCTAAAAACACTGCTCAGTAACTAAGGAATACACAGCACTGAATATAGACAGGCATATAATGGATACACTGTGGTATTACAGATACCCCAACAAGGGCAACAAATCTACAACAAATCAATTCAATAGCTCTTAAAAACTTTTGCCTTTTTTTAATTTGCTAATTATATAAAATTATTATTATTATTATTTACATTTTATACAAATATAGTACAAAATTGTCACACCTTGTCACTGTTTTGATTCTGTTTTCACAGTTTTCTCAGTTTAGTTCATTTTTTGTCATGTTTTATTATTTGAGTTTGTCGTTATGTTCAGCTGCGTCTTATTAGTTACCCTTGTTTGGTCTTGTATTTAAGTTCCAGTCCGTTCAGTTTAGCACCGTTTCCATCCAACGAGTCAGAGAACACAAAATCATCACTTCCTGATAAATTAGCACTAAATATCTCTAAGAAAACTAGGAGAAGCAACTGAATATAATACTTTTTTATGTAATAAATTACTTGTGCTTAAAAGAAAGCAGGTGTAACAATAAATGCCGTCATTGCTTTTAGAGGTGCATGTTTTCGGTTTGGGAACGCAGTCATGGAAGGCAGTAATTAGCTCAGCTCATACAGAAATACCTGGATGACAGACTTTCTCAGGCATTTCAGAATTACCAAAACAATATATAGATGCTGTGAACAAGATCAGCCTGCTAAGTTATCCATTCTCGTAGCACAAAGTCACATGACTTTTTAAATGCTTATGGTGGAATTTATTCAGTAAATTTGTTTACATTGTAGTTTATGCTAAAGAGTTTATCCTACTCAGTTGTGTGCATAATTTTGCTATGCACATCTTGACGCTTCCATCCAGCATTTTTTATGTGATAATCTAAAATGTGCATAAAAATAGTTTCTCACATCAAAACTGTACAATAATTTAGTTCTTAAAGCTGCAGTAGGGAACTTTTGTAAAAAAATATTTTTTACATATTTGTTAAACCTGTCATTATGTCCTGACAGTAGAATATGAGACAGATAATCTGTGTATAAATCAAGTTCCTCTGGCTCCTCCCAGTGTCCTATTACCATTTGCAGAAACTTCATCACTCCCGGTAAGAAACAACCAATCAGAGCTGCGGTCCGTAACTTTGTTTGTGTTCAAAATGTAGAAAAATGAACATAATAAGCGAGTAAACCATGAATCCATTTTCCAAACCGTGTTTTTAGCTTGTCCTGAATCACTAGGGTGCTCCTATAATAAGTGTTTATATTCGGTCTATTTTAGATTGCTTCGGGGGTTCCGCGGCGGAGTAACCCAGTACCTTTGTGATTCTTCATAGACATAAACAGAGAGAAGTAGTTCCGGCTACGATGTTCTTCCGCAAGATGCAAGCAGTTCTGTTTATTAACCGCTAGAGTGTCAAAAGTTACCTACCGCAGCTTTAATTTAATATTGATTATATTAATTTGAATATTAATTAGTAACTGGAAACACTCATGTTAAAAATAAAATTACACGATTATGGCCGACGGTCAGGTTTGACCAATAGACTTTATAAAAACAGGTTTGACCACAAACAACACAAGTGTGACTCCCAAAAGAACAACAGCAGAGGGTTAAATGAAGACAGGTTTAATCTGTGGCCTGTTGTCGCCCGGGGCTCTTCCTGCGGCTCTCCCTGACCCAGATCCACTTTAGACAGTCAGCAGTAGAGAGACAGAACACCGCTCTTGAGTTTAGCGTATCTCACTCTTCAGGTTCTGCTAACAAACACGAGGCGTTTCTCTCAACTGAGTCTCGCTGGTTTTCTGCTGCAGACGGATGATGCTAAATGTGGAGTAACGCTGGCAGAGCTCTTCTGGGTCGCTGTCAAACACTGCAGAATGGCTTCTAAACGGAGGCTGCCGCAGACCGCGGGTTATTGATCGGTGGAGGCTGAGCAATCAAATGAAACAAGCATTAATTATGTAACGGTGAGCTGTAAAGGCTTTAAATAGCTACGTTTGATCGTGATCCTGCAGCAACAGAGAGTTTCTCACGCAGTGTGACGCACCTGAGCGTGACCTTCAGCAAACACCAGCACACAATCACAGTCTTCATCTGCTCTCTCTGTTCATGTTTCATCAGGAATCATCAGAACATTTACACACTTCATATAAAAACTAAAAGCTGCTGAGGTTCTAAAACATCAAGAGTGAGTGAAGTCCGAGATGCATCATTTAATCACGTGACACACATCAGATAGTAATCAGGTTCGTCACCACTGTTGGGCTGGTTAATTAATATTTTTTATTTATTACTCATTACTAGTTACATATTATTAAATTACTTATTACTTTCTGGAAACAGTAATTAGTTACACTGCGAGTTACATGACTTTTTTTCACAGCCCACAGAAGATGGAATTGTGTATCTTCAACATAAAATCTTTCTAAACTTACTATCTCTCTTACTATCATCCATGATTCTTCTACTCTGTTAATTAAAAGGCTGTTTATTATATGCATATCCACTAATTGTTTTTGAGAAGCTCATATGTAAGAGGCTGACAATTAGCTTACATGAACACTTACATGTTTAATTAGTGACACTTAGCCTGCATCTTAAAATCTTTATTTAAAAGTTGTAATTAACCTTTTAATTATTAAACCTTTATTTATTTGTGCTCTACAAAATGTCCATGAATACATCTCTGACAGAGACTATCACATGCACAGCATCTCGCTCTCCTCGTGTGATCAGTGCGTCTCGCTGCTGCAGAACAGATGCCTTCCGTCTAACTCTGAACTGATCTTATTTCTATTAAAGACAGAGGACGGTGGCTGTGCTGTGGTGGGTCAGTAATGTAATCCCTGTATCATCAGACACTGTGGAACATTAACTGTTCGTGTTAGTTAACATTTTATTAACTAAAACTATAACAGAAAATGTTTGTTGATGAGCTTTTTTCCCATGATGAGATGAAGATGAGACGACAATAAGGTCAATAAATGATGACTATGACTATATCAACATGCAATTTCGTTGACAAAAAAAAAAGGAGAGACATTAATGTATAAAAAAAAAAAAACACTCTACCAAAAAGTTTATTTTATTTTTGTCAATCTGGCAACCCTGAGCACACTCCTCAATGCAGAAACACTGACAGCAACACTGAATAAAAAACAGGACAAGGTTGTCTGTATACTATAACTAAAATGTACATTTGAGTTAAGACTAAGACCAAAATTAATAATGCTGTACGGTTAATCAATAACAATCTTATTGCTAAAATATTTCATTGACTAAAACTAGACTAAAATGTTAAATGTTAAACTGAACCTAAATAGGATAAGGTTGACTAAATTAAGATAAAAAAACTAACCAAATTAACACTACTTCACTTGCATAAATCTACTCATAAAATCATTTGTACTAATGATGTAATCTCATGTGAAAGATGCTTTATATCATCTTATACTCGGAGTGATTCTGCAGACGTTCCCTCTCTCTGCTCCAAACCTCACCTCGACCAAACCATTGCAGTTTACACCAAGCAGCCGAACACAACTTTCTGCCAGAACTTCACCTTTAAACCAGTGCATCTGCAAAAAACCCATCTCTGCATTTATCTGCTAGCTTCTAATGCAGCGATCTAATACATATGGCATTGTATGATGTGAATATTGTTGGCTCTATGCTGAATTGCTTATACTCCTCTATTGTAAGTCACTTTAGATAAAAGCATAAAGGCGTAAATGTAAATGTCTCCAAATGTAAACTATACCCTTGTAGAGCTCTAAACTGATCAATGTGACATTAGAGTTAAACTCAATACTTGCAGTTCATTTGCTTCATATCCCTCAAAAATAAATAAAAGAACATGCAGCAAATTAATTGCAAGTAGTGAGTTTTTGTTACAATTGATTTGCAATCATGTCTGATGGGGACTGAAAAAAAGTGTTTAGGATCCTCAGTTTTTCTTTTCACTTAGTAAATAA